>NW_015640446.1:357258-385249 GCF_001515625.1 Sinocyclocheilus rhinocerous | reverse complement strand
ACACAGCGTCTCCCTGACATGGCTGCATCAACACTACTGCTGTTTCTGAAACCACGCCTTCTTTCTTTGCGTGCACGTTTGGGCGGCATTATGCTAATATTTCCACATAGTGATGTAGATATGTGGGGGCGTGTTAGAATGAGCCGTTTTAGGTAGGTGTGGCTGACTCTGAACTTTTATATAGAATATCTCTTTGGATTTGAGACTTTAGTCTTTGCAACTTTACAGATCTTCTTTATGCACCAAGAGCTTGTAACACTCCAAAGAGAAAGGAAAAAATGAAATTGCATCATATGACCCCTTTAAGAGGTTTTATATGGGAATATCAAAGGTTTGATTTTGCATTGAGACACTTGGAGGAAAATGTATGTGAATTTAATGAATTGGACTTTCAATTGTTGTGTTGGAATTAAAATGGTAAATCTATCTATCTATCTATCTATCTATCTATCTGTCTGTCTGTCTGTCTATCTATCTATCTATCTATCTATGACATTTACATAAAAAAATATGTTGCTCACAATAATAGTATAAATAGGGCAAGTACAAATCTGAAATACTACGTTAAAAATGACAAAATAATTACAAATGAATATGATATACACCTACACCCTGTCAAACACACACACACACACACACACACACACACACACACACACAAAGTGTTCATTCGCTCCTTAACCTCCTGTTCAGCAGAAATGTATTCTAAAGTATTTCTTGTGTGGGTGCGTTTCATGAAGTATCCTCTGTAGCAGTGTCCTCTTCTGTTTCTTCTGACCTTTCCTCTTTTCCCTACCATCCCTTGTTTCATTTCTCTGTCTGTTCTGTTCTGTTTTTTTTTTTGTTTTTTTTTTCTTCTGACTTTAGCGGTCCCATAGGACATGCTGGCAGCCCTTCACCCATACCAAAGGAACAAGATGCATCTGTGACATTCTATTTCTCTGTCTCTCACTCTCTTTTTTTGTCTATTTGGCTGTATATATTGAGTTTGGGTACAGGTTTGAAGTTTTAATAAGCTCTTTCATACAGCTGCTTGTTTTAATATAAGTAATACTTCTGAGGCAGTGATGAACACAGACACACACACTGCAGTCATTATTGCTTATTATCAATTAATTATTATATTAAATAACATATATATATATATATATATATATATATATTAGTGTCTAAATCAACTTGACTACACTAGGTTATACCAATAAGTGGTCTGGAAACAGTATAATAATAATAATAATACAATTCTTTAACATTCTTGGTCAACTTAATTGAACTGCATGCAAACCGTGGTTTGTCTTGGATGTTAAGTTCATAGAACAAGGGTAGAACAAATATATTGTAGGAAAAAAAATAATAATTTTGTGTAAAAGTTTATTGAACAGTTCTGGTTTTTGTATGTATTATATTAAAATATTGACATATTATAGAATTATCTTGTCAAATATGTTTAATTTTGTATATTCTGTATCAAAAATCAGAGCACCGGTAGTCTGAGCATGTAGAGTACTAATGATACTAATGCATAAAGCCAGTGGTTCATAGACACCTATATTACACACTCAAACACATAAGCACAGATGGAAGCAGGTCTTGATTGTTTAGGTCATGACTTCAAGTGCGCAACAGGTCAGCTCCCTTTCACTTCAAAGCTTTTCATAATCAAACATTCATTTGGAAAATTTTAATTACACTTTAATTACACATTGCTGCTGATTAAATAAATTATGCAGATATAATGAAAATGAGGGGAGACAAAAAAAAAAAAGGAATGAGTCGTATACTGCTTGTCTGCATTCAGTCTTTCGGTTACAGCCAAAACTGATATCAAATGATTAAAGCCAAATTAAGTCATAACACAATCAAACCCAGAGCCGAAAGTCATCAAATTATCAATAAAGCAAAATCACGTAATCCAAGGCTCCTTTTTAATTAGTGGGATCTGAAGTAAATTGCCATTACTCCGGAATTCCATCATGTAAACTTAATTGCATACTTAATTGCTAATAGTAGAAGAGCATTTTAAGAGACATTAACTCAAGAGCCCAAATTATTGCAACATTACAAAGTTACATGAAATCGATTGCAGGAAGGGGGAGTAACAATGGCAGTGGTGAGGACTTTTGGAAATCTCTGAAATATTAAATCGTAAGATGCTGCTTTGCAGTGTCAACCTTGAAGATGTGAGCTTTATTGCTGGAAGGAAATTAATTGGACTTGAAAAGAATGAGGCAATGTCTGAAAGTGCCTCTCTAGAAGATTCTAGTCTTCACACTATTGGATTAGGGACCTTTTCAATTGGCGCTTATGAGGAAATAAACAGCATGGTGCGCTTTTGAGAAAGCATATTATAGAAGGATTGCTCTTTGGGTCAGTTTAGCTCTTGGGTTTATTAGATTAGAGCAGCAGATCACAGTGGGTAGACGTTAATCTGACCCTGGATCAGTCTGTATGGGGATTATTGTTATCCTGGGTCAGTTTGGGGTAGGATGCAAGAAGATTTCAGAATGGCATAACTACTCTTGGCAGATACAGACAGACAACATCAATTGTGCAAACCTAACCCGTTTTCCTGTTCAAAGTCAGCCAGGCTGAAATAACTACTAATGGTAAAAAGACTGAAAATTCTGACAAAACCAAAATGTACTAATCTTCATGTTGTTCCAAATCCAAACCTGGTGTGCGTTTCCCAAAAAGCATTGTTAGCCAACTATGGTCCCAAGTTATGTTGTTACCAACACGGTTTAAAGGGGTCATGAACTGGCTTGAAAAAATGCATACTGTTCTCTGAGGTTCACTTATAATGTTAACAAGATGTTTACATTAAAAACATCCAACCCAGTCTCATACATACAGCTGCTTGTTTTAATATAAGTAATTCTTCTGAGGCAGTGATGAACACAGACACACACACTGCAGTCATTATTGCTGTTGCTCTCGACTGTCACTCTGTGCAACAGCTCCTTTCACAAAAATAATAACAATGCTTGTTTGAGGCTTAGAAATATAACTGATGAAAATTCCATAACTCAAGATGCACACATGACTGTCTCATCCCTAACATTTCCATCTTGATGTCCAGTGTTCATATAATCTCAAATAATATTAAAATTTGTATTTATTGGTTTCTTTTACTGAAAAAAATACAGAATTAAGAATAAAAAAATAAAATTAAATAAAAAATGAAACCAATTAAAAATAATATTGTGCCATTTTTTGCTTGTAAGTACTTTAAAGAATACCACGGTTTTACCAATCATAGTAGTGTTAAATACATTTTTATGTTTTACTGTTGTATCAAAACACATTGGTACACATTTTGTGCTGTAAGTGTTGCATGTTTTATTAAAACAATAGAAAAAAGGAATTCTGAACAGTCAAAAAATAAATAAATAAATTCAATTAAATATTCTATCAGTTAACATACAAAATCGGCTTTCAAGTAAAAAATAAATAAATAAATATATATATATATATATATATAATGAAAATGAGGGGAGACAAAAAAAAAAAAGGAATGAGTCGTATACTGCTTGTCTGCATTCAGTCTTTCGGTTACAGCCAAAACTGATATCAAATGATTAAAGCCAAATTAAGTCATAACACAATCAAACCCAGAGCCGAAAGTCATCAAATTATCAATAAAGCAAAATCACGTAATCCAAGGCTCCTTTTTAATTAGTGGGATCTGAAGTAAATTGCCATTACTCCGGAATTCCATCATGTAAACTTAATTGCATACTTAATTGCTAATAGTAGAAGAGCATTTTAAGAGACATTAACTCAAGAGCCCAAATTATTGCAACATTACAAAGTTACATGAAATCGATTGCAGGAAGGGGGAGTAACAATGGCAGTGGTGAGGACTTTTGGAAATCTCTGAAATATTAAATCGTAAGATGCTGCTTTACAGTGTCAACCTTGAAGATGTGAGCTTTATTGCTGGAAGGAAATTAATTGGACTTGAAAAGAATGAGGCAATGTCTGAAAGTGCCTCTCTAGAAGATTCTAGTCTTCACACTATTGGATTAGGGACCTTTTCAATTGGCGCTTATGAGGAAATAAACAGCATGGTGCGCTTTTGAGAAAGCATATTATAGAAGGATTGCTCTTTGGGTCAGTTTAGCTCTTGGGTTTATTAGATTAGAGCAGCAGATCACAGTGGGTAGACGTTAATCTGACCCTGGATCAGTCTGTATGGGGATTATTGTTATCCTGGGTCAGTTTGGGGTAGGATGCAAGAAGATTTCAGAATGGCATAACTACTCTTGGCAGATACAGACAGACAACATCAATTGTGCAAACCTAACCCGTTTTCCTGTTCAAAGTCAGCCAGGCTGAAATAACTACTAATGGTAAAAAGACTGAAAATTCTGACAAAACCAAAATGTACTAATCTTCATGTTGTTCCAAATCCAAACCTGGTGTGCGTTTCCCAAAAAGCATTGTTAGCCAACTATGGTCCCAAGTTATGTTGTTACCAACACGGTTTAAAGGGGTCATGAACTGGCTTGAAAAAATGCATACTGTTCTCTGAGGTTCACTTATAATGTTAACAAGATGTTTACATTAAAAACATCCAACCCAGTCTCATAAAAATACGTACCTCTGCGTACATTTCAAATATGCCCTACACCAAACCCAACCCTAAACCTACCCGATAGTGCTAACCAATGCAAAACTGATATAAAAACACATTTTTGATGCAACCGTGCCATTTTAACTTCCTTATATGCAGATTTGAACTGTTTTGTTGAACCGTAGTTACACGGGATTCGAACCGGAGCTCCTCACCTCTCAAGTACGTATCCGTACTCCGTGAGCTACCGAACAAACCTATCGTCTGTGAAAACCCATTGATATGAAGCTGGATATGTGCGGTGCTAACAATCAAAAGCATCAGTTTTCAAATCTCCCAGCATATTAAAAATGTTTTGAAGTCACAACATAATACTCTTCAAGTAATTGTGCGAAAATTACGCTTTATTAATCGAAACTCTGTAAATCATACTCTGTGTGAAAATAATTTAAAAGGTGTCGGAGTTTTACTGCCTCTAGTGTTCATTTTTTTGGAAACTGCAGTGATATGTACTTATTGGTACGTATTTCGCTTCTTGCAAAAATGTGCCCCCAGGTACGTATTTGCCATGAGACCGGGTAGAAAACATTATAATTTAGAAGTACTAATCAATTTTCTGTCTTGTGTTTGAGCCCTCTCGTCGGAACGCTCCATTTGGAGGGGCGTGGAGAATTCTACACTCGGAAGTAAACGCCCACCACTATGACTGGCTAAGAGTTTTGCATACTAAAATAAGTTTCAACACCCCATCATTACACATGTACAATTGTTTTGAAATCTTCCTACGTTGAGAAATGGCAGGCGGTGAAATTCAGTCATACATGTTTGAGCCAGAGTCTGATCCCGAATCACTAAACAATGAACCTGTACCTCAAATGCCAAAGATACTACAGTTTTGGTAATTAATCATCCTTATTTATATTTACAGTATTCTTTATGTATTTGTGAGGTAGTTAGCCTATTATATTATATTAGTGTTTAACCAAAGACACTGCAGAAAGCTGTTCATTTCGTTATGTTGTTAACATTTATGTGTATTACACGTTTTGTATTTCACTGGTTGTGGCAAATAAGTTACTTGGAGTTACTACAGTTACAGTTAACAAAGGATAAATTAAGCTGTTTCATGTAAACTAAGTATTCATGTAAACTATGTACAATTATGCATGTCTGTTTGACAGCCTACATTAATGGACGCTGCTGTGATTTAGGTTATGTAACATGTAAATACTCAGTACATATCAAACTGTCTGTAACAAAGCAGTGGTGACACATGATACAAACTCTGTTACTCATATTTGTGTGTTGCAACATTACTGTCAGATCCAATATAGTCGGCACAGCAAAGCCATTTAGTTTCAATCTCTCTGAAAAGCCTGCGTTGAATGGTGTCTTGTTTAAAAGCAAATCCGCAGTAAAATGAAGTGAACAAACGGAACGATCAGGTTCTTATTGCTGCGATCTGGAACTTTATTAAAAATAAAGTTGATCCACTCTTTCCCAATCTTAGGATCAAAAGGAAGACAATGCAAAGACTGTTTATCCACTGCTAAAGAGGCAGTGATGTAGACGTAAGGCATTGATATTCTTCTCCAGTGGCAGACTTTCGTCGCATTACGACGACATATTGTGACACATTCCAAAACGAGTAATTTTAACAGCTTGGCTGCAATATAAGCTGTTTTTAGACTAACAAGAAGGTTTTGAGTTCTGAAACTTACGAGATGTTTTCATACTACAATGACCTCTCATATGTCAAAAGATCAAGGGAAATTAGATTTCTCAATTCATGGCAGCTTTAATGATTTGGTGATTCCCAAAGCCATAGTTGTAACAAATATTCACAAAAAGTTTTGTGCTTGAAACTACAGCTCTCGACATGTGGTAAGAAGCATATCGTCTCTTGGTAGTATGACATATGCATGCACATGAAGAAAAAACAATCTAACATACTAATATCTACGTTTCATTCTGTAAATCAGGGGTTCTCAACTCTGGCCCTCGAGGTCCACTGTCCTGCAGAGTTCAGCTCCAACCCTAATCAAATACACCTGCCTGTAGTTTTCTAGTGATCCTGAAGACCTTGATGAGCTTGTTCAGGTGTGTTTGATTAGAGCTGGAGCTGAACTCTGCAGGAAAGTGGATCTTGCGGGCCAGAGTTGAGAACCCCTGCTGTATATATACAAATTTCATTTTATGCCGTTTAGTTTGTCAAAACAATGAAAGTACCATTTTTTGAAGAGAGCCCACGATTGAATCCAACAACTGGAAATAAAGGAAAACAACAGAGAACGTACTCGGTTACTTACGTAACCTCGGTTCCCTGAGATACGGGAACGAGTACTGCGTCTTGCTTAAGACGCTAAGGGGAAAACTCCTTTTTCTCTGAATACTGAAGCCTTTTTCAATCACGCAGTGAAACTGCACGGCCATTGGTTCATGCAGTGTATTAAAAACGAATCAATGGCTCGGCAGCGGAGCTCGCCAGAACCCGCCAATTTGGGCGGGGCATCTGGCGATATAAGCATGCACTTCACAATAGGATCCTCAGGTTACTTCGCGCTAATGCTTTAACTTGCCTTGAGCACCAAGGGCCCAGAGGGACCAAGTAATTGTAGGGAAGCCCCACATGAAGCGATAGGGCCAAACTCATAGAGGTCGGCCCGGCGCTAAGTAATCGTTCTCAGAAAAATCGTACAGCCTCGGAACCCAGTGAAGGCCAAGAGCATACCGAGAAGGCAAATGCCTGATTTAGCACTGGTTTTGCTACAGTAAGTCCAGAAAGGACCAGAGCTTGTAAAGCCGAGACGTCCAGATTATAAAACCTGGTAAATGTGGACGGCGAGGCCCAGCCGGCCACCACACAAATCTCTGCAATGGAAACTCCGCTAGACCAAGCCCAGGAAGAGGCAACGCCTCTCGTAGAGTGGGCTCTTACTCCCATGGGGCATTGAAGGCCCAAAGAAGAGTATGCTAGCTTGATAGTGTCAATAATCCATTTGGAAAGTCTCTGCTTCGTGACCGGAGACCCTCTGGTGCGGTAACCGAAGCATACAAAAAGCTGATCCGACCGTCTGAATGGGGCAGAATGCTCAATGTATATCCTCAATGCCCTGACGGGGCAGAGTAGATTTAGCTCTTGGTCCTGATCCGAAGGAGGAAATGCCGAAAGAGCTATGACCTGTGCTCTGAACGGAGTCGAGAGCACTTTAGGTACATAACCATGCCTCGGCTTCAGAATGACCCTTGAGTTGTTGGGCCCAAATTTGAGGCAGGTAGGGCTCACCGAGAGCGCCTGCAGATCACCCATACGCTTTACCGATGCTAACGCCAGTAGCAGAGCGGTTTTTAGCATCAGGGGACGAAGGTCAACAGACTATAGTGGCTCAAAGGGAGGGCTCTCCCTCAACACCGTAGGCAGGTCCCATGTAGGGACGGTGACAGGGCGAAGCGGGTTGAGCCTCCTAGACCCTTTTTTAAAAATCGAACAACTAGGTTGTTCCTGCCCACTGACTGGCCAGCTATAGGAGCACGTGAAGCTGCTATGGCTGCTACATAGACCTTGAGAGTGGAAGGGGAACGACCCTTATCCAACAGCTCCTGCAGGAAGGACAATATCAGAGATATGTTGCAGGAAATTGGGTCTGCGCCGCGGGTCATACACCAGGTGGAGAAGACAGACCATTTAAGGGCATAGAGCCACCTTGTAGAGCCTGAGATATCGTGTTTAGCATGCTCTCAGGGAGGTCCGCAAGCTCCCGTCGAGAGACCAGAGGTGCAGGGCCCACAGTT
Organism: Sinocyclocheilus rhinocerous; assembly: GCF_001515625.1. Classification (NCBI taxonomy): domain Eukaryota; kingdom Metazoa; phylum Chordata; class Actinopteri; order Cypriniformes; family Cyprinidae; genus Sinocyclocheilus; species Sinocyclocheilus rhinocerous. Next base: position 376,881 of record NW_015640446.1, on the reverse strand, counting down.
CGGGCTGGGGGTGCCATATCGTTCTGTTCGCCTGAGAGAGGAGGTCTCGTTTCAGAGGAATGGGCCATGGGGCTGCTATAAGCAGCTGAGACAGCTCTGCGAACCAGTGTTGGGTCCTCCATAGCGGGGCCACCAACAGAACCCTGTGTTTCCGCTCCTTGATTCGCCTGTGGGATCAGGGCGATCGGGGGCAAAGCGTAAAGGAGGGGGTTGGGCCAGTCGTGGGCCAACGCATCCTTGTCCTTCGAAAAGTAAATTGGGCAGTGAGAGTTGTCTTCTGAGGCGAAGAGATCGACCTCTGCCTTGCTGAAGATCTCCCAGATTCTCTGAACCGTATGCGGGTGGAGCATCCACTACTCTGAGGGGACGTTGCTCCGGGATAGCATGTCCGCTCCCTGGTTCAACTTGCCCAGCACATGTGCTGCTCTTAGCGAACGCAAGTGTAGCTGAGCCCATTCCAGGAGGCGCTCTACCAGAATGAAGAGGCACTTCGAGGAGAGACCGCCCTGGCGATTTATATATGACACCACTGTCATGCTGTCTGAGCGGACTAGCACGTGGTGTCCCCTTAGGTCTGGCAGGAAGGTGCGAAGGCCCAAACATACTGCCAACATTTCCAGGCAGTTGATGTGAAGCCGACTCTCCTCTTTCGACCAATGGCCGAAAGCCGGTTTGCCATCGCACAGAGCTCCCCAACCCGTGTTGGAAGCGTCTGTCGAGACTACCTTCCTTCTGCAAACCATACCCAGGGGCATGCCCCGATCCATCCACTGAGAGTCTTTCATCATTTCTCCAACGATGCATTGTACTGTGGTTGTTTAGCAGCGAGTTATGTAGTTTTGCTGGAAACACACCCATGTGTGACTTTCTTTGTTCAGTGGAACAAAAATGAAGAATATTAGGGGCTAGAAAAAAGTTTAATGTAATTTAGCAAAACCTGAAACCTGACCAGTACATTAATTGATCTCCATTGTATCGCTGATTTTGCAGGTCTCTGTGTACAGTCACCTCACGCAGCAGGTTTTATATCAGCCATTCTTCAGGCCTAGAGATATAAAATGTCAGTTTTGATGGTTAACTGCAGAGTGAAATGGACATTTCTGATGGTTTTCCTCTATAGGTGTCACCCCACTTCTTTTTAAATGTTTGAATATAAATTTTGTTCTCTAAGCGGGAATCCTTGATATTCTTAGAATGGCTAATAATCAAATATAATAACACATTTAAACGTTGATCATCATAGGCATAGAGCACATCAAAAATGGTCAAATATTGAGGACAGAAATCTTCCAGGTTTCATTAAAAATAATAATTTGTGTTTTGAAGATGAGCAATATGAGGATGATTAACAGTGGTGTATAAAGTACCTGAAAGCCATACTCAAGTAAAAGTACAGATATCCTACCAGAAAATGACTTTGGTAGAAGTTGAAGTCACCGTTTAGAATATTACTTGAGTAAAAGTCTTAAAGTATGTGATATTTATTGTACTTAAGTACGAAAAGTATTTTTTAAATCTTAAATGTACTTAAGTATTGAAAGTAAAAGTACAAGTAAATGCAAAATGGAAAAGAAGCAAATAAATTATATATATATAATGTTCATACACAGCGTGAGTAGCAATATTGTGTTCAGTTTGAACTCTTTCTTCCATTTTGCATTTTTGGGTAAGAATAAGAAGCACTTCATCCGGTGCTTTTTTATTTAACAACTACAATCACAGTATATTGACTGATTTGTTGAACTTCCAACCTTGTAAGCTTGTAATAATTATGACAACATAAAGCACTAACAAATAAGCCTGGTGTAAACATTAATATGAAAGTCAGTAACAAATCACACAAACTAAAGTAGATTGCAGAAATATAAAAACAAATCTTTCTCTCGCTCGCCGTACTTTGATGTCATACACCGATCTGATCTTCCAAGTCGAACACACCTCATTACTCTCGCCTGTCACGTGACCGTGTAATCGCAGCCTCTGCGATTGAAAAATCGAAATTTTTCATATCGCGATATTATCGCAAATGCAATTAATCGTTCAGCCCTATCTGAAATAGCATTTACATGTATTTACACAGTTTAATGTAGGCCTATCTCGGAGGGGACATGGATGCATTTAACGTGCAGTTACAGATGAATAAATAATGTTTTGTTTTTAACATAAAACGTTGAATACTGATATTTGAAATAATTTAAAACATGAAAAAAATAGTCGAAATGTGAAATTAAAACCGCCAGTAGGTGACAGCAAGTGACTGTTAATGAGTGAGTCATTGAGATTCAACCGATTCATTCAAACAACTGATTCATTCAGATACAAAGCATTTGACTGTGTTAATGAGTGAATCACTGAATCATTTATTCAACCGATTCGTTCAAAAAGCTGATTCATTCAATAAGTAAACACCGTCCTCCCCTGTGATCTTTGTTTGGAACTGTATTCGTTAGCAAAATTTTGCAAAAACAAGCAATATTATTATGTCTAAAATGTAAGTCACTTATTGCTTTACTGAACTTGTAAAAAAATATTATTAAATATGTTCATGCTGATATCTGAAGAAAAACGGTATCCTTTGTGTGATATAGATTAAGTTAACTATATTAAATTATATAAATATAAAAAGCATACAGAAGCATTTTTGCCATCTACAATTTAGAATGCCTTGAATTTTGAGTTTTAATAGACTAATAAATCAACGTGCGTGCACTCTGTGCTTGATTTGGTGATACAGCCTACTTGATAATGTCAGATCGCACATCATTACGACGTTCTAATTTATTGAGATGCACCTGTATATATATATATATACAGTATATATACGCATATGTGTGTGTGTGTGTGTGTGTGTATAGATATATGTGTATATCAGTGGTCAAACCTGCTTTCCTGCAGTCCGTGTTCTTCTGACTTCTGGCTATTTTGTAGTAAGTAACGAATATGCTTCGGGGAAATGTATCGGAGTAAAAGTATACATTTTAATTAGGAAATGTAGTGGAGTAAAAGTAAACGTTGGCTGAAATATAAAAACTCAAGTAAAGTACAGATACTCCCAAAATATACTTAAGTACTGTAACAAAGTATTATTACATCGTTACATTACACCACTGATGATTAATTGGTGACAGAATTTAAATTTTTTGGGTGAACTGTCCCTTTAAGGCTATTTTGATTCTTTGGTTTCGAATTTTGACACAACCTCCTTCCCATTTGCCCTCACCGTTCTCCTCTTGGCAATGCACTGTTTTGTTCTGAATTGTATTATGTTTATGTCATCAATGTATCACTAGTGAGTTAACAAGCAATTTATTTGTTGAGTTTAATGCATTTTAAGTTAAATTTTTATTTACATTCCTGTTATTGAATCCATTATCATATTAGGTTTTATCATTTTAAATCATGAAAAAGAAGAAAAGTGAACAATTTGCATGGAAACATCTTCTGTCATTTTCCTACTTTTACAAGCTATATTCTCAACGTGTTTTTTTTTTTGTGTTAGTTAGGTCAGTGTCTTCCTGATAAAAGAGATGTCTTTTAAATCTTTAATAATCACCTCATTTGTTTTGCTCTGCAGGTGATACAAATAAAGTGTTGTGCAAAGTACAATGTAGGATTCAATTCATCCCCCACTCTGAAAGAATAATATGTTTTGACGTTTGTTATTTATTCTCTCTGCCTCTCCCCCACTCCCTCACTCTCTCTTTCCTCTTCTGTCTCAGTGTATGTGTCTGTCATGGCTTTTTTTCTTCAGAGAAATGCCTGTTTATTCCTTTGTTAATATGACAGATATAATGAGTCTCCTGATTCACCACCAGGCGCAAATTGAGACTTTCTTTTGAGTTTAAACAGTCAAAATCAATTTTTTGCCTCCCTCGTTATTGGGTTCAATTGTGTGAAGAGATAATCACATTGCCGAACACACTCGACCATCTCGTACAACTCTTTCTCTCCTCAATACACACACCGAGTCAGCCACATATTGTGATTGATGGCAAATTTCACATGGATGACATTTTTTTTTAAATGTATTGCTTGTGTTTATGGTTTATTTCGAAAGACATTTGTCATCCTGAGTGTACAGAGAGGAGGACTGTGTGAGTGAACACATACACACACCAGAATATGCGAGAGTTGCATGATTTTGCCTTGAAGGGTACGTGTTTTCTTTCTCCATTACGAATATAGCACCTTAACAGCCCATAATGCAATTACATGTCTTCAAGAAATCAGCAACGTTATTAGAATATTAGTCTGAATGAAAGGTGGAAATATTTGTATATTTCTAAACATACAAAGCATTTAGTGAAGAATAATGATGGACGAACAGGGGTGAATGCGAGTGAGGGGACAACCGAAGATTTGATTTAGGGAAGAAGAGAATTTTTGAAGAATTGTCACAACAGTACACACTAACCAAATTAATTTGATCATTTCTAGCCCCTTTGCCTACAGAAATGAATCCATGTTGCAGTAACTGTTTAAATGTATGTACTTACGTTAATGCATTTGGCAGATGCGTCTATCCAAAGTGACTTACTTGCATTCAAGCCACCTGTAGTTTTTAAAGTTGTTTTAATACGGTAATACGATTTTGTGATTCCATTTAGTGGCGCTAGCAGTGCAGAAATCACACACTTAAAATTTTGTAAACTGTGTTTCTTTTAGCTGCAAACGTCAATGTAACTTTCTCTCTGTCTTTTCTTCAATTATTTGGCACTACACATTTCACCATCTTTCTTTCCTCGTTTAATTTTTATCTCATGGGCTGTAGTGTGAGACTGACAATGTGTGTAAATTGATGGTTTAACCTCCGGGACGGAGGAGCAGCGGTAAACAGAAGGAAAGAATATTAGAATATTAGAACAATGCTCCCTCGCCTCTCAGGACCGCTGCCAGAGGTGTGTGCGTATGTGTTTGATGTGTGTGATAAAGCGTACAGCAGATTATGAGAAAAGGAGAAGACAAGCTCATTAGAAACTCGCACCCTCAAAAGTGCAGAACGAAGGATCAGAGAGAAGCCACCAACCTCTGCGAACTCCTCCCTCTCTTCCCTCCGTTCTTTTATAGTCCTTTCCCCATCACTGTACGCCTGTACGCCACCACAATCGTCTTTACCTTGATTGCAATCGCATGCGTTAACACATTGACAGCACTAATATATATATATATATATATATATATACATACACACACACACAGTATATATATACAGTAAATATATACACAAATTTATATTACATCATAAATGCACTATTACGCATTGATTACAAAGTGAAGTGTGCAATTTCTGCAAGCTATTTAAACTGACGAGATTTAACTCAGTGAATCATTTTGACAGATTTTTAAAAAAAGTTGGCATCATTAGTTTCACTACACTAGTCATGTTGTATATTTTCTGTTGCATACAGTAGCAATGGACAATTCAATTTAACAGTGTTTTGGCGATTATATTGCCATGATGCATTAAATCAATCCCATTTTTGTCTACCTTTCCTCCATTTGTCTTTACTTCCCATAACTCCGCAGAACCATACTTTCCTTGTGCTCTTATCAGCCCTTCTCTTCCCACTTTATAATTCCTCTGTTCAGTCTCATTTGTGAGGAAGATCCGAATTACAGTAATTCAGTCCTGCTCTCTACATTGAAACCTGGCTATAAATACTTCGAGCGTAGTCTGATCCAGGTGTACTTAATGAATCTGAGGGAGTGTGTTTAGAAAAATGACACCCTGCTGCTTGTGTTCTAGAAATGTGTATCACTCTGAAACCTCCTCCACGTCTTTTATATGGAAATGCTTTTGATGTTTCTGGATAGTAAGCCTTACAGATATGTATAGACAGAGAGCAAGGGAGCAGTTAGCATGAGCTACTAATGACCTGTACAGATCCTCCACTAAACAGGAAAATAGTTTGAGTTTCTGCAACTAACTGCTAACAGAAAACATCATACTAAGGACATAAAAACAGTGGGGATCCTGGAAACAATGCCATACAAATACTACTGTGTAAACATCACAAAGTCAAAAGTTATTGGTACTTGGTAACAAATGTAGCTTGAAGACACCAACTAAATTTTAGACAAATGTCTACAATTCCGAAGACCTGCAAACAACAACATTTGGTGACCACAGAGACCAAAGCCCACATAGAATGCTGGGAAGCTGAGTTACTTCCAAAGTACATGTCTGAACAGATAAGAAAGGAACAAATAAGAACAGAAAAAGAATAAAACAATAACCGGTTAAAAGGAAAAATAAAATACAACCTCTATGATTGCTTCAAATACAAAGGAATGATGACTAATAAGTAATGCCGCTCAGAACACCACGCCCCCTACCTAATTGAGGGCCTGGTCCTACTAGAGCTAAACAAATTAGCATTACCCCGTCTTATGTAGCAGTTCAGAGATGAAGTCCAGCAACTGAAGTGGAAGAAAAACCCATTCAAAATATAACAAAGTTCTCACAGAGTCTATGAAAGAAGCAAATTGGAAAAGAAGCACATTGGAACTCAGCAACATAAACCCAAATACACACCACCACTGACAAATGTGGACATGATTTAAATAAGGTCAGCACAAAACAGCTCAAAACCATGAACTAAATTCAACAGTTCTCCCAGGCTACTTTGTAGCAGCTGCTGCTGACCAAGCATCTAACCAAAGGTCTGTACCATGCCAACAAGTAGATAAAACAGCTCACAAGGATGACAGACACACACCCCTGCCCAGTAATGGACATGTAGTGCACCAGCTTCTCATAACATTGGCCAAAAATAATAAGTTTAATGCACTGCTAACCCTCCCAGAAACTGCACAGCTCTGAAGACTTTCTGCTGTGTATTGCCCGGCAGCTTTACGCCTTCATATTTGACTCCACGTTCTAACATATGCCACAACTACTTCCTTCTTGCTGTAATGGTTGTTCCCTTCCTCAACAAAGCAGAGGGAGTAGTGGAAAATGTCAAACATGGACAAGCTATTAATTCCCCTTCCTTGCCAAGAATATCTAGCAACCATCATAAGAGGACCATGGACCATGGTACAGTTGATCAAAGCCACTGAGCTAGGAGAGCCTGCAATAGCTCCCCCGAAGGACTCCCCAGGAAACTGTCAGCACCCTGGAGAGCTCCGCAAGACAGACAGACATCTGTGGGCACACACACCAATGTAACACAACAAAAAGTACTTTTAAAATGAAGTCTCCAGAGGCAATCCACAGACCCAGAAAAGGTTGACCTCATGGCTTGGCTTTCTCTCAGCTTTATTCATAATAAAGTACTGCATCAGGCATGACAACACAGCACATCATAGTCCGGATTGTCTACAGGAAAGCATGAGTCATTACTACACACATTAATCCTTGGATGCCTGGTGCTGTACAAGGTCAACAAGAAACAAATCCTTTACCAGGAATCCAATAGCACTATAAGCCAACTCAGAGAAGACTACAAAGTGTACTGCTGTTATTCACAGGCTTAAACGTCCTGAACCAGATGATCATCATGATTGGATATTGATAAAAGACTGGAGCTAGTTTCTGCCATCAGCAGTCTATAGATTATATCAAGCGGTATTCCAGGAGCACAAGAAACACTGACTTAATAATCCTCCTGATCTGGATCTACATCAAAGACATTGGCTGTAAGAAAGTGTCAAGACCACCTTTTAAATTTTACTGCAATTATGGATTAGACATCCATGATGACATGGCTGCCATATGGCTTCATGGCAAACAAAAAAAAGATGTGGCTGTACAACATCCGAAGGCCCAGGGTGAAGCACCTTATAGTAGGATGAAAGATTAAGAGCAAGACATCATTCACTGAACAGCACCTTGAAGTCACCAGGATCATGCATAGCAGGACTCTTTAACACAGTCCTGGAGGCCACTGTCCTGAGTTTTTTTTCTTAACTTTGACCCCAATCAAACACACCTGCTTGTAGTTTTCAAGTAAGCTCGAAGACCTTGATTAGCTTGTTCAGTGGCATTTCATTAGAGTTGTACCTAAACTCTGCAGGACAGAGGTATTCCAAGACAGGAGTTGAAGTGCCCTGGTGTATAGGAACGTCTCCTCAGAATGTAGTGAAAAGGAAGAATGGGATTGTTTTGTACCTAAGGTCCCTAAGGTACATAATATACGGGACGTCCCAGCTAATACGGGACATTTGGCAACCCTAACTAAAGACCTCTGGACAGTTGTGTTGGGGCAAGTTGGACCTAAACTTTGTAGGGCATTGGCCGTTCAGGAGCAGGTTTAGATGACTCTGACTAAGGAACAGACACAGCAAATAACAGTAGCATCCAGTCAGCAGAGTATCCGAACCTTGAGAAATGCCAGGAATTCAAAAAAGGAAGTAAAAAGAATGTGACAAGTCTAAAGTGTGACAAGACAAGGCTAAAGTAGTTCTAGGGTTTGCCGGGCTGGACAAACGTCTTCAGCTTTTTGACTCAGAGGGGCACTATTCTGAGAAGGATACCAAGCTGAATCCATTAGCACCCAGGCCAATAACTGAGAGAATACTGTATTTAAATCTACATGTTTGCACAGATGGATTACACATGATTAGACCACTGAATCAAAACCACCAGCTCTGGAGAAATGTGTACAAGAAAAAGAGACATAGTGTATTTCAATTCATGTTGTAGTGGTGGTTCATGCTATCAAACGATTTCTCACACACCAGAGCATAAGGGTCAGTTGTTTTTCCACCACACTGCCCTCATACCATAGACCTCAACGATCAATAGTAAACAATAACTTTAAAGGGCTCTCAGTGGCCTACCTCTCTGTGTGTGTGGTTTTGTCAGACTGTGAGTGTGAATGAGAGATTTTGCACCGATAATACATATTTCTCCTGTTCTGGTTCACTACAACTTGTCCAACTCATGGACAATATACACTATACTTATCAGTAACCCTCTTTCTTTCTTTCACCTGCTATGTCGCAATATGTAGTACTGTAACTGCAGGTGAAACATATCATATTCTGATAGTTGTAAATGATTATAGATTTATAGATATAGAAAGTTTATATATTTGATTATATTTAATTTGACCAAAAAATAGATAAATAGCATTTTAATGGTACATCTGTAGTATTGCATGGTGTGATATTACTCTTGAACATCAAAATGGATTGCAAGAAACACCCTTTGAATAATGTGGGTCCTTTTTTTCTCTTACAGAAAAAAAAATGGCGGTACTATGGTACTGTCAAGGTATCAGATGGTAATGGAACTGTGTTATGTATCCATGGTATTAAATGATTACCAAAGCTACTTCAGATAACACAATAAGCATACAAGGCAATATCTTCCAGGTCCTATGAATCATATGTTGTCACTTTCTGTTATAAAACACTGAAGTTACCGAGGGCACTTCGTGTAGGATATGGGATTTTTTCTTGACATTTCTTGTAGAGATTAATAAATATGTGGAATATAAACATTATTTATACGCCCTCATTGATGTAGATCACTTCGCCTACTTAATCATTCACCCAGGCCGCAATGCATGTCATTTCCATATATCTTAATTATTAAAGTCACTAATGAATTTTTTAAAGACTTCCCGCTATCTAAGGCCTCTGTGATGTCGTGTCCTGGTGACAGTCTCTGAGCTTCCATGTCATCAACCTGCGCCAGCAAACAAGAGAATGAGCCAACGCTCTTCAAAGAAATGCTTTATTAAAGAGTAATCATCAAAAAGGGAGCAGTAGCAAGGGATTGGGAGGTGATGAGGACAGTCATAACAAAGCAATCAAAGGCAGTCGAGGAAGTGAGTTGTCGACAGCCCTGTCAGAAAGAGAGGTGCGAGTGATGTGTTTGGAGCTTGTGTATGGATGTGTGTGTGTGTGGTTTTGTGATCTTGGAGGACCTCACACCTTCACATTCGTTTGATTCCTCTGTATGAGAGCAGGTGACCTGGCATTTCCGTGACTTTTAGAGGTGAGAGCGGCACGACACACTGCTCTCCGCCTCAAACCGCTTTCAGCCCTCGAACTCTCTCGGTCTCACATTTTATAACATATTAGCGGTATATATCACAATGTATCGTTTTATTTCTTAATTTCAATTTAATAACCATAACCATAACAAATAAAAATTACAGTCACACTTTATTTTAAGGTCCAATTCTCGCCATTAACAAACCATTATCTACGACTTTTGCCTCAATAAACTACTAATTTGCTGCTTATTAATAGTAAGGTAGTTGTTAAGTTTAGGGTATTGGGTAGGATTAGGGATGTAGAATATGGTCATGCAGAATATGTGCTTTATAAGCACTAATTAACAGCCAATAGGTTAATAATAGGCATGCTAATAGTGAGAATTGGACCCTATACTAAAGTGTTACCAATTACTTACTTAAATGGTATTGTTTTAAGTCTGTTATCACCTTTCACAATATGCTACACTAAAAAGAACGATTCAAAATAGTAGAATTTATACTATATTTTAACATTTGAAGAAGAAAACGTGAGTGGTGTTCATGGTTACCAGCTGGGTCAGTCAAGTCTAATTAGATTACATCCCTTAATCAAAATATTTTCCTATAATTTTTCTGAATTTGCGCCACCCTGAGCATCTGTCCTTAAGATTTACAATTAGCCTTCTCCAGGTGTCATAGTTCTCCTTGGATACCGTATAGACGGTATAGCAAAATCTCTATGCCTGACACATTTCTACTGTCACATGCTGAAAGTTGTTGAACTGCTCAGCCCAACCGCTCATTCATTTTCTTTCATGGCCTCTCTTACCATTTCCTCTCTCACCCACCCAACTTCTTCCCTTCACAGGTTGGTATTTAGACCCAGACCGGGAAGTGTGCAGTGGCGGGATGGGATTGGTTGGTCCTCTCTCCTTCATTTCTCTAAAATAAATGCTTTCTTTCGATTTCTCTTATAAAAAAAAAAAAGAAAGGAAGGAAGGTCTCTGTCACTCTCCCAGGCATTCTCCGAGGCAGACCACACTCTGTCCACTGGCATTTTGATCATGCACGGAAACGAGAAGCCAGCCAATTATCAGCTCTGCCGGTCTTTATGGAGCTATTGACCTCCATCCTCCGTGTATCTCTGCAATTTAATTTAACCCGCACGACGAGCCCCGTGCTAATTAGATGCATTTCAAAGAAATGCTTCGGGAGCGCATGGAGGACATGACGGGAAGGAGGCGAAGGCAGATCGAAAGAGAAAAACAGAGATGAATAGACAAAGACAAGCCAAGACATTCTGAAAGAGAGAGCGACAGATGGAGAGAAAGACAGTCACAGACTGAGGCCATGAGAGAAACGGATACAGAGAGACAAGCATTTTCTTAACGGCTGGAGACTTGACCCTGTCGATACATTTTAAAAAGGATTTAAAATTATAGTGTTTCTCCCACAGTGTGAGGGTGAGAGAGCAGACTGCTGTTTCTTGCTCTATGGTAGAGCTTGTTAGAGTACATCAGAGAAGTTGCACACCTCCCTGTCTGAAACTTTCATATCTGAATTAGATAAACCTTGAAACGTTGGCATACAGTGCGTTTGTACTATGGGCTTGAATGGTACAGCAAAGCAAGTGGCTTGTTGAGCAAAGGTGTGCTGTTACTTCCCAGTTTACAGAGTTTGAGTCTTGCTTAGTGGGCAATAACATTGCCACCAAAAAAATAAATAAAAAATCCAATTGCAGTATATTGAAGAAGGAACCCGAATCATATCTAGGGACTAGAAAATTAGGTTGGTACTACTGTAGGTACCAGACTTTGGGGGCTGCTGTTTTGTCTTGAGTCACCTATCAACCACCCACAGTACCCTAACAACCGCCTGACAACTACTCACAACATCCTATTACCAAGGCAGAGAGTATTGCACAGGCAAATAGCCTCACATTTTACATCAGACAATGGCACATTACAGTTGTTTTTGTTATTAATGCAAATGTTCGACAAATATACCCAGGTGACTTACTGTGTATACTGATTGTATCCAATGGATGCGGCCATGAGGGTTGTCATATTTATAAATGTGGCTGACGTCATAGGTCACATGATAATTCCAACATGGCAGATGTCCATATTGCATTCATATTACACACATGCATACTTACAAAACGTACTACACGCATACTTATGAAACATAATTGTCAAGAAGTCAATAATGACAATGTTGTAGTTTTACAATGTCATGATTGTGGTCAACAAAGTCAGTTCTTACTCAAATGCAGTACATATTCTATTAGTACACGATTTTGGGTGCAGAGTTGGACGCTGACATGTTCTGGTCACCAGATCATCACAGAGGCTAGAGGGTGGGTTATTTGGACTCGGTCAGTAGACTGTAACAATCACAGAGCAACACCCTGGCAACCACCCACAATGTTCTGGTACAGGGTTGTCTAATTCTGCTCCTGGAGGGCCACTGTCATGCAGAGTTTAGCCCCAAACACAATTAAACACACCTTAACTAAGGTAACCAATGTCTTCAGGACTATTAGAAACTTCTAGGTAGGGGTTTTGGGACAAGTATAGCTGAAATCTGTAGGATTTTGGCACTCCAGGACCAGGATTGTACACTTCTGCTCTAGTATCATGAGAGCCAGTTTTGCACAGGCAAGCAATGTTTTCAAAAAAATTTACAAATCTAGTTCTTGTTAATTTCTTGTAAATGTTTCCCTCAATTTTTCGTCTCTTGCCATTTACAGTGCTCTGTGGTACAAGAAGCCCCTCTTCGGTCTCCCTGAATGTGCATTTGCATGTGGGTGTGTGTGGGTGTCATGTGAGTGTCCACACAAGTGTTTGTGAAGCTTGATGAAACGACTGAACTGACACAGAAGGCTTGGTGACATTATCTGTGTGTAATCATGGGAGACAGAACATCAAAGCCGAGTACACAACACTAACACGCACACACACACACACAAAAATGCGTTACTGATGCAGCTGCAGTGGGTGTGAGACCTGATCCGGAGTGAAGTTCACGAACAATTCACTACGGGACATGCCGCTAAGGGTCTAGAGAGTGACACAGAATGAGAGAGGAGAGAAAAAAAAAGAACTTGAAAAAGGAAGTGAGAAAGAAGGGTGATGGTGGTCCATAGCAATGTACAGAAAGCTGGTCATTTTAATCAGTTTCACTGCAAGGAACACAACAGCATAAAAATTGTGTGTATGTGGGAGTGTGTGTGTGTTGTTAATATTGACGCCGCAACATTTGCTCACTTAAAGAAACCCTCACCGTCCAGTCAAGTGCTGCCGGATTCTCTGCAATGCCCGACAAACTCACACACACACACGCCGACGTGTGTGACACTTTTCCTGTAAGCCTCTTAGCACAATGCTGTTTCAATACACCGCATTCTGGAGTGTGTGTCATTTGCTCTCTCTAAACAGGATTAACAGAGTACAGGCCTTTCATATAGTTCACACACGGAAGCGACTATTCAGTACCACTCATTATTTGTACATGAATTTTTGGGAAATATGTGAAGCTTCGAAAAATAAATTAAGACAAATTAGATCATTGATCTAGTGGTTGATGTACTGTGTAGACTTGCGCAAACATTCATAATGGCAAGCTCCTCCCTAGTCTACCCAGACCATATATCAAGTCAGGTCAAGTCTGCTTTATTGTCAATTCTTCCACATGTACAGCACATAATCATCAATACACTTGGTGATGTAGGCAGTGACAGTCTCTGAGTACTCTTGGAGGTCTGTGGTGTTATTGTATGTGGCAGCCTGCTTAAACATATTCCAGTCAGTGGTGTTAAAACAGTCTTGAAGAGCCTCTGTCGACCCTTCCGGCCACACTTGTATTATATGGAAACTAAAATCCAAAATCAAGCCAATGAGAAATCACCATAATTATGACATCACCTATGTCTGTCTGTGTTTACAAATCACCATCTAATTAATGTCCAGCAGCTTGCAAATGGAACTGTTACTCAATTTACATGCAGAGAAGTTAGCCAATCACAAGAGACAACATTTTAAATATAGAAATCTTAAAGTTGGGTCCAAGGCTTACACATGTATGCAAATGAAGAAAATAAATGTAGAAGACCAATCGTTCTAATGCCTGCCGTGCCGCCCCTTGTGGCAATAATGAGAATGCAGTTCCTTCTTGCACATTGAGCTAGCATACCTTGAAGCATGCTTAAATAGAGTATGTCTCAGGCCTAAGTGTGCAAAATGATAATAATACATTAAACTATAAGAAGACTTGGCTAACAAGGGGAAAAAAGCTAAACGTGTAGAATATGTCCCCCTTTAATATTCAAAATATGGAAAATTCCTGACTGATTTGAAGTTTTTGCTTCACTTGCAAGTTTTAATCAATGAAAGTTTTAAAAAACATCAAGACTAACAATACTGCATATATAATCTCTTGAAACACAATGTAAGAGATGCCCTGTAAAGTTCATAGAGCAGAAAAGGTCACAAATAAAATATTCAAGAAGCATGAAAGGAGAACAAACCACGAACACTCTGAGCCGATCGTGTGTGTGTGTATGTTTGATTGAGTTGTCAGTGCTGTAAGGGTTTGTTATCTGACTGAAAGCATGTGTTCTGCGCTGATGTGTGCTTGTGTTTTGTCCCTAATGGTCCTGAGGCAGTCTGAGATAATAATGTGATCTAATCACTTCTGCTTTCTCCACTCCACAAGACGAGTCAACAAAATGGCTCCCACAGGAATTTCTTCACTGCCTTTTGTATTCGTTTGTCGCGTTGTTACATCAATCTTCTGGAATTGTGTGACTGTGTGTGAATTAGCTCCTTAGTAAAGCTAGGTTTTATCTATTTGTTTGTTTTTTGTGGTATTTCACTGTACATTGTTTAAATTGAGGAGAATTCAAGATGTCTCCATCGTTATTTCTTTCTGTTTGTGTATGAGTGTTTAATAGAAAGTATGTGAGATGTGGAGTGCATTACCACCGTTGTTACTAACAAGACCATTAGTGCAAAGATATTGCTGTTGCATTTCCTGCTATATTGAAAAAAAATGTCTGCTTATTACCTGCCCACGCACTCTGTCTGTCTCTCTCTTTTACACAAGACTGATTCCACATTCAAATTCACCTCATTTTTCCTCAAAGTTTATCACACATATCACCTAATACTGTGGTTACAGAGCATTGATTATATGTAATAAAGAGCATTTTATCTGACAGATTTACCATGAATCATTCAAATGAAAATGAAAATTCAGGCATTATTTTTTTCACCCTTGTGTCATTCCAAACCTCTATGATTTTACTGCTTCCATGGAACACAAAAAGAGATGTATACACCAATGATGGGCTTTCGAAACTCCAACAAAGACAAAAACAACACATCACATTCTGATTGTTTACAAGAAATTAACTAGCCATAGTTAAAAAATTAACTAACCATAGTTTAACCATGATATTTGTAGTAAAACTGTGGTTATACAAATGGCAATTAATACACCAAAAAACATGGTTACTACACTTTTACTATAATAAAACTATGATTAATTTCCATAAGGGGTTTCATTTCATTCATGAAGCTGAATAAGCTACATAAAATTTAGGCGTGAACTATTCTTTTAAAGTACAGTTTGATAAACTTTGGTGTTTGTTGATTGTCTATCAGGATGACACTTCCATTTAGTTCAGCTTGAGAATCCCTTCTGGTGCTGCATGACTGGATCTGTTTCTCTGCAAGTGCAATATGTATTTATGTTTACTGGCTATCTAATTGTCCTCCTTGATGCCTTGCTCTATGTTTACTTTCATTGATTGATTAACAAGTAGATATTGAGCACTGGGGAGCTGCCGAAATGACGGTGCATGTGAGAGACAGAGAAAGTGAATGTTGAAGCATGCTGCCAGTCAAAGTGGGCTTGTAATGAAATCCTCTAGCAGTCCTGACAAGTCTGTCTCAAGCACAAGCACATTTACTCTGGGGTTCGTTCTCTCACACACATAGTATACATCCATCTACCCATCTATCTCTTATTTTCCCTCCTTTTACACTCATGTGCCTACCTTCCGTCAGCCAGCTCTCCTCCCTTCAACATCTGATAGTGTTGGGTGTGTTTAATTCAAGTTTACTCTTCAATATCTCTCTCCCTTCTCTCCTGCCTCTTTTTCTCTCGTTCTTCTGTCATCCATTGCTTCATTTCATTCTGGATAAACCTGCGTATAGAAATGGAGGCCAGTTGCTGTTAGACTTCAAAGCATTTCAACAGAAAACTCTTCAGTTAGGCCCCACTGGTGTTTACAAGATGGCTGACAGACTCTCAACAGCAGCCGAGGAGGTGAAAGTTAAACAATGTTGTTCGTTTAGACATGTTTCCTCAAAGCTTAGCTGGAAACTGAAAGTCTTGCGCTTGCTAAACTTCTCACTACAGGGTGAGAAGCCACAGTTAGATGATCAAATTGTTGGTGTTTTTCTGTGACTAGTTCATTCCGGATTTCCAGATACTTGGGTTTGTTTTTGAGCAGGATTTTGTTGTGTATGTTGGTTTTTCTCTTTATGTCTAAGTTTGTCAGGGAAGCTACTATGAAACTCTAGGTTGCTGGGCAACGGGTTACTCAACCCAGGCTCATCTGAAATACGTGCCTCTAATTACATTTCTGCAACACCGTTATTACATACCTTACTGCACATTTCGCGGCAGTTTCAAAGTGAAATGTCCAGTGAGTGGCGCTAAAACACGGGTTCAATACGTGACCCTGGCACATTTTATTTTTACGTTACTATAGGCACGTATTGCTGTGTTTTTATTACGTTGCTTCAGGTACGTATTGCGGCGGTTCATGATTCAAATATCCAGGGAGTGTTGCTAAAAGTTAATGATCTATTGTGTTGAAAATATCCCCTACACCAAACACAACCCTAAACCTACCCGATAGTGTTAACAAATGCAAAACTGATATAAAAATGCATTTGTTGATGCAACTGTGCCATTTGAACTTCCTTATATGCAGGTTTGAACTGTTTTGTTAAAGCATAGTTTCACGGGATTCGTACCGGGGCTCTTCACCACTCAAGTGCAACTCCATACTGTGTGAGCTACTGAACAATTCTACTACATATCAAAACCCATACTTATCAGTTTTGAAATCTCGCAGGCTCACAGCATGTTAACATTTTTTTGAATATATAACATAATATTCCTCAAGTAATTGTGCGAAAATTAGGCTTTATTAATCAAAAGTGTTGCCCCGTAAATCATACTTTGTGTGAAAAGGAATAAAAGTTGTTAGAGTTTTCCTGCCTAGTGTTTATTTCAACTGGAAACCGCAGCGAATCGTTTGTATAGGTACGTTTTTTCAGTTTTGCAGAAATGTATTTAGAGGCACGTATTTTGAATGAGCCTATGTTGGAGTTAGTCAAGTTAACTGCTATCTATCTATCTGTCTATCTGTCTGTCTGTCTGTCGACCTAGCTACCTACTAGGGCTGTGCGATATTGAAGAAAAATTTTTGTTAACATTAGTGACATATTCAGCAGCACGTATTTATTGGCTGCTGTCCCTTTAAAACCGACTGCACGGATCCAGTATAATGATACACATCCGATTTTTTGCTCAGCTGTTTACATTCATTTAAAACATAACCGACTGTGTTTACGAGAATGATCGTCGAGACGGGTACTATTGACATAATTCTGTGTGTATGTGTCTGTTCAAACATGAGGAGATGCGAAAGACGAATCAACTCGGTGTTCGCGCGCCGCCTGAAACGCGTCTCTCTCTGTGTGATCCAAATGATTCAGATATCGCACGCCCTTGCGATATGCATATTGCGATATTTACATTTGCGATATTTCGATAATTTAGATATATCGGGCAGCCCTACTACCTACCTACTCTAAGGGTGCACTCACACTAGCACTTTTGGTGCACACCCGAGTCCGCTTAAAAGGGGTGGTCTGGGATACAGTTCAAGTGAACTCCAGTACGGTTTGCTGCTGATGTGAACGCATTCGTACCAAATCGTGGAAGTTAACTGCTATTTAGAGCATTTACAGTACATTCATAACACAGACGTAAGTGCCGTTATGCACTGAAGCTTTGAAAACAAAACCAGCGGTTTAAAAACATAAATATAAAAGTGAAGAGAGCAAAGCCAAGCATTAATATGAACGCAGTCCAGCGGGGGCAAGGGGAGGGGGGAGCAATCGAACTCTGCTTCAGACCAGGAAATCGAACCACGTGTGAAGGCGCCCTAAATCTACTCTATTAATAATACAGAAATATACACACTTAATGCATTCTCTGCTTTGATGGCTATAACCGTCTTTTCTTTTTAAAGGTGTCTGCGTGTGCTTGTGTGTAGATATGTTCTCGGAAGTCTTTTAGTGAGAGCCAGCAGTCTTTGAATGTCGCTCAGTCAAAAGAGTCGAGCCCTGATTGCGGTTATAAGGAGACTCAGAGAGGCCTCTCTGCAAGGCAATATAAGCCGAGTGTTTGTGGCTGAGTGACAATCCAGCACTGTTAATCATATTAAAGGCAAATCAATGAGAGCTCTGCACACTCACACCTTACTGCAAAATAAGAAAAATAAAGTAAAAATAGAGATGCCTCAAGGGTCGATTATTTCATTCTTGAAGGTTATCATCGGCACTTTTT
Organism: Sinocyclocheilus rhinocerous; assembly: GCF_001515625.1. Classification (NCBI taxonomy): domain Eukaryota; kingdom Metazoa; phylum Chordata; class Actinopteri; order Cypriniformes; family Cyprinidae; genus Sinocyclocheilus; species Sinocyclocheilus rhinocerous. Next base: position 358,297 of record NW_015640446.1, on the reverse strand, counting down.
TTTTTTTTTTCAATTATCTTTGCAATGTGCAGTATTGATCTTTGCAATGGATAAATATAAGTAACTTATTCCAATTTATACAAAATATTTTTATTTATTGCAAATATTTTATTTATTAATAACATAAAATAATATAAAATAAATTAGTAAAAATAAAATTTAATTAAATATGTAATTGATAGTTGTTTAATAGACGCCAGTGGATTTAAGATTAATCTAGACTTTCTCCACTCGTTTTAGATTTATTTAAAAATGTAAACACTTGACAGAGAAAATAAAGTTCAATGTGACACTTCAGAGACTGAATAAAAGAATGAATGAATATCTCATCCAATCACGTGCTCTTAATGGGACTTCATTAAAAAAATGAAAAACTGAATTAGAATATAAAACAGTGGTTGTACTTATTACATTTATGATAAATTTTTTGGAACTGGATATTCCCAGTCCACATACACTTTCCCAGCTATCAAAAATTGTTCTAAGAACAGTTGGTAGCACTTTATTTTACAGTACGTGTACTTCCCTGGTACATGCATTGCAAATATCTTGTACCTACAGGCAAATGAGTGGTAACAAAAGGTACTTACCTGAAGTGTATGTACATGGTAACAAATAAGAAACACTGCTGTATTTAACAGTCGTACATGCATGGTAATTAGTTTGTACATACATACAAGTGTGGGTAATAACGGTCACTTACAGGTAGTGTCAGTACATGGTAACTAATTAGATACTTTACTGTACTTACTAATGTATATACGTGGTAAATATGTAGTACTTACGGAAAAATGTGGTATTATGTGGTAGCAAACAAGACACATACTGTACTTGGTATATACGTGGTATATGCGGTACTCAAGTTGGGGGTATAAACATGGACCAAGGTACTTGATGGTAGGTGCCATTCACATACACCTAGCATTAAATAGTTAATAAAGAAACTTCATTCTAATGCTCATTATATTCGCATCGGGTTTAGACTTTGACACGTGCAGTGCTCATGTTTATTCAACGAAGTCAAAGCCTTTTGGAAAAT
>NW_015640446.1:353039-356992 GCF_001515625.1 Sinocyclocheilus rhinocerous | reverse complement strand
TTTTGAGGTCGCCATGTCTCAGTGCTTTTATGAAGAGAGCGCATCTGCGCACCTTTCGGATAGCACATCAAGAACCGGGTTGACCGGGTACTCGGTACCACCAGTACGTAAAAAAACCTGGTACCGTAACGTTTTCATTTTTTTAGTACCGACTTGGTACCGAAGTACCGGGTCTTTTGACAACACTACATACACCAGTACATACATAGGAAGTATATGGAGATAGGACTGTAAAATAAACTAAACCATTTTACATAAACATTACATAGGAATGACCAGTTCTTCAAACTTTGTAAGCACTGTTGTGGAGAGCAATTTAGCATTAACAGTCCTACACAAGCAATTGAAAAATAGTCCTCTTTTTATTAGGTAAGGTTAGGACTTACCAAGCGTACCGTATATACCAAGTACAGTATGTGTCTTGTTTGTTACCACATAATACCACATTTTTCCATAGGTGCTACACATTCACCATGTACATATCATTACTATGTATGAACAGTTATGTGTCTTATACGGATACTGTAAGGGTGTGCCTGTTTGTACCCACTTGTCCGTAAGTGCTACATATTTACCATGCATATACATTAGTAAGTACAGTAAAGTATCTAATTAGTTACCATGTACCGGCACTACCCGTAAGTGACCGTTATTACCCACACTTGTCTGTATGTACAAACTAATTACCATGCATGTACGACTGTTAAGTACAGCCGTGTTTCTTATTTGTTACCATGTACATACACTTCAGGTAAGTACCTTGTGTTACCATGCATTTGCCTATAGGTACAATATATTTACCATGTATGTACCAGGGAAGTACACGTACTGTAAAATAAAGAGCTACCCAGTTGGTTAACATTCTCATTAAGTTATGAAAATGTTATTTCTGATTGTTCTTTATTTGTAAAAAAAAAAAAAAAAAAAAAAAAAAAAAAAAAAAACATTAGATGGCCATTCAACTAAAATATTTCAGTCAAAAAGTTCCTTAAACAATGTATAAATAACATTTTTGTGCTAACGTTTTGAGAACAATGTTAAAGACCAGATAACCTTGTACTGTTACTGGAAGAGCATTTGTTCATAACTTTGAGAGAACCTTGCCAGAACATTATCTAAAGTTCTGAGAATGTTCCTTGTTAGCTGGGTTCATTATATGGAAAAAAGCAGCTTGTACATGCCACTATATTTGTTTTTATTTTCCACAGAATAAAGTCAGTCATATGGTTCAAAGCGACATGAGGGTGAGTTAAATAATAACAGTATTTATTTGTTTGACTGAACTAAACCTAAAAAAGTTCATGTTTCATTTCTCTGAAAATCTTTTTTTCTTTTTTTGATCAGTCAATTGAAGCTTATTTCTGATGGAATTAACAGGTTTACATGACCCATTTACATTGAGAGGTCATGGGAGTTGTAGGCACAGGTGTTTGTGAGAGCTTGTGAAAGCTTGTTATTTCACCACACACACACACAGACAGAAACACACCCAGAGACTCTCATTAAGTAAGCTTCAGCAGTATATCCGCTCATCAAAACACTGTCTGCACTAATTACTGCCTGTGACGAGACACACATTCCTGCATTTTCATAAGCACACACATACAAACACTGGCTCCCCACAGTATAATTCATATGCATATAGGCTGTCTCTTTCACACACACACACACACACCTACCTACACATACGTTTTTTTGTTTGTTTTGTTTTTTTGAGCTGTATGCAAATGCATTTAATTGGTCTGTCTGGTGATGCCACCCATACTGTCAATCAAATCTATTCAAAGCTCTGTCAGGAAAATAGAGGTAGGATTGTCTCCAAGATCTCTGTGTGCTGCATTGTGTACATGCAAAAACAATTGAAGAACCATCCAAAGAGACATGCAAATGCTTTTAAAAAAAATATATATAATAATTTAACTACTATATTAACCAAGCATGGTTATACAATAATCTGGCCACACCCAAAATACGTTGAGATATGTACACTACCATTCAAAAGTTTGTTGTTCAAATAATGTTGTTGTTATTATTATTATTATTATTATTATTATTATTATAAGCAAATAAACAAATATATATTTTTTAACATGAATGTATTTACTGTCACCTTTTGATCTATTTAATGCATCCTTGCTGATTAAAAGTTTTAATTTGTTTTAAAGAAACAAATCTTACTAACCCCATTTTAAATGGTAGTCTGTATACAGTTAAATTATTTACAATTTATTTTCCCATAAACTTAAACATTCATTATTATTGAGTGATGATATGTATGTGTAATTCGTACTGTAAAATTAAATGTGCAATTTAAATAAATAAACAAATAAATAAACAAACAAACTAATAACAGCACTTGAACTTCATTCCAATTTAACTTTACTTAAATTAAAATTGGAATTCTGTTTCCTAACTGGGTCCGTGTACGTTTTGATCATTTCATCTCCTATTTGGAATGCAATAACGAGAAATGGAAAAACGGCTCGTTTATTCGTTTTTCCGTTTAGTTTAACAAACGGAAAATGAGATTTTGGCTTGATTTCTCATTTTTCGTTTGGGGTTTAAAATTCGGTTTATGGCTTCAATATTTCATTCGCACGTGTGGGCGGTGCTGAAACGCTCCTTTCATCTGATTGGTCGAATCGCTCCGCCTTCAGTACGGTCTTTTCATTCTTTCAGGCAGAATAAGAGTCAGTACGAGTGCGGCACTATAATGTCTGAAACCACCACTCACTGTTAATTACGCATAATATTTTAATCAGATTTTGCTGGGCACATAATTCGTGCTGCTGCGACTTGCAAGTGACCCCTTTAATGCGAGTTACAGTATGCTGACAGATTATTTCTAGGTAGCCTAGTATTGTATGAATATTGTCCCATTGATAAATACAGTGCAAATAGTTCCGTCTCTTTGGATAAAAGTGAAGTGGAAATAAAAATCAATAATAGATTGAACAGTTCCATGATAATATGTCCGTAACATTTACCAGTCTTGTCTTTTATTTAAGTCAAAAGGCACTAGGTAGGTGTGTGTGACATGAATAAATAATTGTGAAAATTAATAAAGTTAAATTCATGAAATAAATTAGAAATAAAGTTTAAATTTATGAATGTAAGCATGTGTAGCCAACTCAGTTCAAAAGAAAAGAATGAGATAGAAAAGAGAGAAGGTATCTGAATTGTTATTTTGTTTTTTAGACTTGCATTTGCGTTTGTAATTTGTTATTTTGTTTTCAGAATTGTGATTTGCTCTGCACTTCTCGGCCACCGTACGTCTGTCTGCATATTGAGTTTATTTAACCCATCACAATTTATAGGAACTGTGTGAACTAGAGTGACTACTCACCTTAATGTTGTTCTTATTACTTAATAACACAAAAATGTCCAGCTCGCGCTTGCCAATTTAATGGCAGAGAATGGTGACTTTAGGTTTTTTTTTGTTTGTTTGTTTTTTGAAGCGGATGCATATCTGTCGTAAAATAATCCTATGCATCTCGTGGCGTATAGAAATGGAAAGTTATTATGTTTTATGAAAATCTTACGTTGCAGTGCGAGTGCGCAGCAGCTCACGCCGCGCACAAGTGCATATCCTTTTGAGATATCAATTATAATCAATTTTAATAAAACACAAGACTACATTATATAACTCTAACAGTAGGCTATTTAATATCTGTTGTTCTCCGGTTGTCAGTCAAAATGACAGTACTTGCATGAACATTATAGGCCTATATATACCCAAGCCAATTTATTATTCTTTCCTTTTTGTCTTAGTGTTTAAAATATTTATTTTGAAACACACTAAGACAAAAAGGAAAGAATAATAAATTGGCTTGGGTATATACAGGCCTATGTTCACGCAAGAACTATCATTCTGACTGACAACCGGAGAACAACAGATATTAAATAGCCTACTGTTAGAGTTATATAATGTAGTCTTGTGTTTTATTAAAATT
>NW_015640446.1:347416-352930 GCF_001515625.1 Sinocyclocheilus rhinocerous | reverse complement strand
CCTGTTTGTTTGATGAAAAAAAGATTAAATGTAGTTGCAATAAATGCGTTAAGAATCCGTACAACTGCAGCAGTGGAGGACTATTATTCTGCTGCGTGATACTGCAGAAGAACTGATGACAGCACAGTTTGATCTTCGGCTGACCAATCAGCAGAAAGGGGCGTTTAATTCCCTCCCACGTGTATAAATCATATATTCAAGCTGTTTATTCATTTTTACACCCATGAACGAAAAACGAACATTTAAGCTGAATTCTCGTTTTTTGTTTTTTGGAAAAAAACGAAAAAGGAGCCGCTTTCTCATTTTTCTACTTTCAATATTAAATAAAAAAATGAATGATCGAATGAGATACGGATTTAACTGCCATCTCAACTTAAATTCAGTTAGAATTGAATTGTAATTTAAACATCATTCTTAATTCAGATGTGAATGGCACACAACCCTGTAAACAAGAACGGAGAACCAAACGAAAGCCTCGCTTTCAGTCACTTGCGCATGTGTTGCATTGCTAATGAAAGCCTATTTAGGATTTTTGTCAGAGCAACACAAAACGAGGTTTATGAAGTGTCGGTAAACTAAGCATGAAATGGTGGTGATGCAAGATTTCCTCAAGAGAGTGTGTGTGTTTGTGTGTGTAGCCTTGATGAGAATGTGTTTTGTTATGTGTGGGAGGGACCTTCTGGGTTGGATTGAACTCTCTCTCTCTCTCTCTCTCTCTCTCTCTCTCTCTCTCTTTTTCTTTCCTCTTCTCACAAATTCAGTGTGAATCTCTCCTCCTTCAGTTCTCTCACACCTCCCACTCTCTCTCTCTCTCTCTCTCTCTCTCGCTCTCTCACACACACACACACACACACACACACGTTCTTTTCCGGTCTTCCTTGTTCTCCTTTCACATTGTCAGCATTGTTCAGCTGCTCTGCCTGTTTCTTCTTTCCTCTGTTAGTACCCGCACATCTCTTTTTCGCATTATTTTCTTCATGTTTCCGTTTAGTCCTCATTCCATTGTTTCTATAGTGTTTCATGCATGTCTATATTTGGCCTGTGTTATTTATATGATAAATACTATGATATATGTGATGTGTTTTTGCACTGTCAGAAGAAAAAAAAGTGCAAAAATTGTACCTTTAAGGGTATAACAGCTTGTCACTGGGGCCGTACCCTAAAAACTACACCTTTGTACCTTCTTTACCCCTAAAATATGCATAATAGCACCTTAGAATAATAATATGCACCCTTATGGTAGTAATATGTGCTCTTATGGTACTATTATGAACCATTTAGGGGTAAATAAGTTACCATGTTAAGTTGCCATGGTAACCAGGGGTCTGGTGTCGCTCACAGACATCCTGGCACCCAGTATGTTTATTGGGTGAGGGGTCTGTGACTATTTGTTAATCTAATGAATAATTGATTTGTTAAATCTAATGAAAAATTGTGTGTCTGATTGGTCCAAATGCTACATAATTCTCCCCTTTCGAACCTTGTTGTCCGTCCAATAGACAACAGCGAGCATCGTCAAAGGTGCAGAACAATCAGACACGCACCTGCCACTCACGGCTGGGAGACAGTGGTGGCTCTCTGGCTGTTGGTGCCTCCAGGAGTGGTTGTGGTGCCGTGGTGGATGCTGTCAGGTGGTGCGCTGTGGTGATGTAGGCTGTTGCAAGGTGCGGGTCCTCGAGCTTATGCAGCAGGTATCAAGGCTGTGTCACCTGTCACCCTGAAGTGAATTGGTCTGGGTAAGATGGTTGTTTGTCGATGTTGTTAGCCTATCTATCTAGGCTATCCGTGGTACCTGCGATGTGGAACAGACGGGTTAGACTCTCAGACTCTGCTTAGACGCTGGGTTAGCACTCTTTGGTGAGAGTGCAGGTGGTTCCAGGGATTGCAGGGAATTGTTATGAAGATTTTGTAGTGTGCAGAGAGTTTCAGACTGACCTAGTGATGATGGCATGAGGGTAGCAGGTGGTTGTTAGCCCTCTGTTTTGCTCAAACGTCACTAGAAATCTGATGTTTGCGGTGTCGCTTGGCTCTTGTGGCGGCACCGACTTGAGCTTGCCTGAGTTGTGTTGGTAGAGCTTTCGCTGTTGGGCATGTGGTCAGGCAAGGAGTCAGAAGTTTGTCCTTCCCAGTACTCCTCAGTTGAGTTTTGTTCAAGGAGCTCTTTTGCTAGTGTCAGCAGCTCCTGTAACTCAGAAGTAGGCGTGTCCAGATGTCCTTGTGTAGCCTCCGTTCGACACCTGTGTGAAGGGTGTGGAGGGGGATGTTGTGGGGGACTGTCTTTGGACATCCCATGGTGTTCGCAGGATGAGGATGGCCTTTTCCATGGTTTCTGCCAGTGGTTGGTCTGGGACTTGGGTCTTTTGCCATGGTGACGGCTCTGTCCTCCGCTGGCTAGTGGCTTTCTGCAGAAGGGCCTTGCATTGTGGCAATGCTGGGTGCCTTCTGGTGCCCGCTTTGGATTCTGAGTTGTGAAGTTCAGAATCAGCAGCGATCAGTCCATGTTCAGACTCTGGGTCTGAGAATTCCTTTATGATGGCTTGTTTAAGCTGCTGGTGAGGCTGCAGGATCAGTTCCTTTGATGTCCTCAGGGTCTCATTTCTTCGCTAAAATCAGGTTAGTTTCTTATCGTATGATTTAAACACATTATAGCACTGAAAACTTTCTACTGCTCGTAGGAAGGCGCATTCAAACTATAGTCTATCTGATTTTATCAGAAACTGCATGTGTAAGACGTTAATACAATTTATGAGACAAACACACAAGTTACTGAGTCCACTTGCAAATAATGTTTAAATGATCGCCACCGTTCTCCACCATTTATGTAACAAATCAGCTCAAAAGGGAAATGTATATATATAATTACAATTATTTATGATTAATTACAATTATTTATATCAGCTGCAGTAGTAACTGTAGCAGAATTAAATTGCCCTCAACTAATCTGTTCATCCAGCGAACATTCAGTGTAAGTTCATATCAACTCTAGGAAAGGATATTTTCGTGGACACAGAAAATACTTTCATACAGTATTAATGCATTAGAGCATGTAGCAAGGATCAAAATCGTAAAGGGACATTAATTTGCAAGGCAGAATCAGAAACTCATGTAATTTGTGAACAAGAGTTTTATTAACTAAACATTAACACAAACTAGTCTAACGAACAAATAAGAGATCCAAGGATCGTTGGTGAATGTAAAGACAAGGCAGAAGCCTGGCGCAGACTTAAGGGTTGCAGAAGTGTTCTATCTCACATCCTCATCTTCTCAGAATCGAACAGAACCGCGACTGAAGGCGGGTCACTGATGTGAGGCCTTTAAGGTCTGAGATGATTCACACCTCTCAGGACGGGCTTGTCCAATGAGAAAGGCTGAAATTCCAAGCGGGAGGTTGAAGAGTCCATTTTTATGGGCATTATATGTCTGTTTTAGAGAGAACTGAGTAGGAGGAAGATTCTCTCTACATACTTTTAGGTCGTAAAAGTTTATCTGATCTGACTGAGGGGTCCTGGTTGCCATGGTAACCAGGGGCCTGGTGTCGTTCACAGACATCCTGGCACCCAATATGTTTATTGGGTGAGGGGTCTGTGACTATTTGTTAATCTAATGAATAATCGATTTAAATCTAATGAAAAATGGGGTGTCTGATTGGTCCAAATGCTACAATTGAAAATAGAATACTGAATGGTTCGCTGCTTATACACATTTTATATAGTATTTAAAAGAAAACATATTATGTACATACATTTTTCAAACAATAGTATGCTATGATGTCATGTGACATCACTGGGCTTGTGTTATGAACTTAATTCAGTTGTCTTTATCGTGGACAAAAATGGTAGTTGTGCACTTTTAGTTAAAATTTGTGTAAAAAAAATACACCTTAGCACTGACTTTTTAATTTGTTTTATTATATTATAAATTTATGTTTATAATATTTTAATCATTTATTTTACATACCCACATTACGGGATACATATTGTGTGCAATCACACATTTTTATTTCACTGTCTACCACACATTTTTGCAAATGTAGTACTGTAGGCTGGAATATTTGCATACTGTATTCAGTACATATATACTGTAGAGATAGGAAATAGTAAGAGTAATGTGCCTAATGTAGCCTTTAGGTAAGTAATATCTGCCATGATTTTTAACATCTTTCTAGACTGATTATTTGATCCGACTGCCAAATTCTTCTACAATAAAAACAAAACATGCTGCAGTAGTTTGTTTCTCTTTTGTATGTGCAAAGACATCTCCAGGTTACGCATGTAACCCTAGTTCCCAGAGGAAATGAAACGCTGCGTCAGAAAATGCTATGGGAAAGCCTTCAGCGTGACCACGCTCTGAATCACGTGTGTAATCAATCCAATAGATGGGCGAGACGTCACGGGCGGCTGACGCACCGACCAGGAAGATATAAATGCAGGTGCGGTGAAACCGGCGTCAGCTTCGAGGAATGAAGCAAGCGCTCAGGGTGATATGGCTGTGGCTGTGGGATGCCAGAAGTATGGCACTGAGTCTCATTCCGTCGGGGAACTAGGGTTACATGCATAACCTGGAGACGTTTCCCCTTCAGGAACTCGAGCTGCGTCTCGACTATACTATGGGAATGAGTATGCCCACGCCGCCAGATTTACAAATCCCTGCCAGTGTGGAAGAGCACAACTAGGGAGAGAAGTCAATGCTAGAAACACGGCCAGCATCTCCAGGCAGTTGATGTGCCACGTGAGATGGCGACCGCTCCACAGACCGCGGGCTGAAGGTTTCCTCCACATGTCCAAGGCACGTAGGCAGTGCCGCGTGACCTTGAACATGCGAAGCGGGTTTCCCCTCGGGGAGAACCCCCTGGTCTTGAGTCACCACTGTAGGGGTCTCATGTACAGCAGGCCAAAAGGTATCACGTTGGACGCAGCTGCCATCAGAACCAGCTGTTTTTTAAACTGCTTGACAGTGAGTGACCGGCCTTCTTTAACTCTCGCGACTGCAGTGAGGATCGACTCGATCAAAGCAGGAGACAGACGTGCCTGCATCGCGCTCAAATCCCACACCACGCCCAGATAAGTGGTTCTCTGTAATGGAGAAAGCACACTTTTCTTGGCGTTTAGCCTTAACCCCAGCTCTCTCATGTGGGCGAGAACAATCTCAATGCCGAACCGCCAGCTGCTCCGATTGAGCTAATATCAACCAATCGTCGATATAATTCAGTATGTGGACTTGTGAAAGTGCGGGGTGAGAGTGCAAGGCTGAAAGGAAGAACCCGGTATTGTAAGCTTTGCCCCAAAAGCAAACCTCAGGAACTTCCTGTGATGAGGAAGGATGGAGATGTGGAAGTATGCATCTTTTAAATTGATCGTGACAAACCAGTCCTTGGACCTGATCTGAGACACGACTTGTTTGAGTGTAAGCATCCTGAACTTCAGTCACATGACTGAGCAGTTCAACTGATGCAGATCTAAAATGGGACGCAACCCTTCATCCTTCTTCGGAACGATGAAGTACCGGCTGTAGAAC
>NW_015640446.1:340748-347159 GCF_001515625.1 Sinocyclocheilus rhinocerous | reverse complement strand
GAGGAAGGAGATAGGGACTCGCCCGTCTCCATTCCCTCCGCCAGTTCCAATTGCAAACCCCACGAATACAGTCGCCGCTCCGCCTCGACGGAAGCGGGGCCAGCACCGCGAGGAACGCTGGCAAAGGCTCCCTCCTCGAAGAGAGCCTTCCGAGAGCGAAGCATACGCAGCGGCAGACGCTCGCAATGTGGGCTCCCTCGAGAGCCGCCTCTGCATGCCTCGCTCCCAAGCAGACAACGCACAGACTGTGTGTATCCCCACCCGTAATGTAACGCGGGCAGGGAGGAACACACAGCCTATAATGCTGTCTGCTCTTGCCCAAATGTTTTGTCTTTGCCTCGGCTTTAGACATAAAGGAGCTTATCAGTGGGAAAAACCACACTAAATAAGACTCACAACTCACTGACACACACACAGAGTGCTTGCTGAATGACAGATAGCTGACAGATAGCCGGTTTCTCCACACGTGCTTTTATAGCTTCCTGGTCGCTACGTCACCCTCCCGTGACGTCTCGCCCATCCATTGGACTGATTACACATGTGATTCAGAGCGTGGTCACGCTGAAGGCTTTCCCATAGCATTTTCCGACGCAGCTCGAGTTCCTTAAGGGGAACAATGCTATATCCCTCTTCACCTGACAAGTGTAATACACATATGTTTGTGTATGTGTGCATGTGTGAATGTGTGTGTGTGTGTGTGTGCATGCAGCTGATTGTGAACTCCTCATGAGGTTAAATAGTCGAGAGCAGAAAAACCTTAACAGAAGCATGTTCACGAACCTATAACTATTAACACAGCAAGCAGAAAATCACTTGCATTGGTGCTTATGTTTCACTGTGTGTATGTGTGTGTAATTTTAAATAAATGCTGTTCTTCTGAACTTTCTATTCATCAATGAATCCTCAAAAAAATATATATTTATCAAACAATGTCTTAAAAATAGTTTTGCATTTAATTTAATTTAATTTCTAAAATGCTTTATTTTTATTTTTTAGGATTTAGTGTCATTATAATTAGCATAATATAAAACCGGAAGTCTGTCAGGGTATGTCCTTACTTAGCTAGTGTCAGTGTGTGTGTGTGTGTGAACTATATAAGCATCCTGACCTCTTTTTAATCCTCTTCAAGACGTTGCTTCAAAAGCCTCACTTGTTTAGTTATGAAAAATAACTAATTATATAAACGGTGAATTTTATTTCTGATCTCCAGACATCACAGAGGTCATGTATTCCCAGTCCATCGAAAATAAATCCATGTTACTGTAACGAACGAGAGCGTGACAACAGAGATCCATGCGCAAGCTTTTATTAAAATTGTGCGTAATCCAAACAGGCAGGTTCCAACACCAGCAAACAATAATATCCAGGGCAAAGCAGAAGAGTAATCCAAAACGAGCGATGGTCAGGGCAGGCAGCAAGCAATCACAATAAACAGAGAAACAGTCCAAGGTCAAAAACAAGGCAAGGCAATGGCTATGGAAAGAAACACTCAGTAATGTCCGCTAGCAGTGAAACAAGACTTTGCGATGTGGTGTGTGTTTGTGTGTCTTAAATAGTCCTCCTGATTGGAACCAGCTGTGTATGCAATCAGTTCCTAGGCATGGGGTGTTATGGGAAATGGAGTTTGTGAGACAATGGTAAAGGTTCGGGATGGAGTGCCCTCTGGAGGAGCTTGTGGGCACTCCAGTTGGACATCGTGACAGTTACTGATTAAAGAACTTCACCGCACATGCTTTTATAGCTTCCTGGTCGCTACGTCACCCTCCTGTGACGTCTTGCCCATCCATTGGACTGATTGCATGCGTGATTCAGAGTGTGGTCACGCTGAAGGCATTCCCATAGCGGAATTTTCCACATACTGTACATTATTGTTTCTCCTCTATGCTCATTTGGATTTGAGACTTTAGTCTTTGCAACTTTACAGATCTTCTTTATGCACCAAGAGCTTGTAACACTCCAAAGAGAAAGGAAAAATTGAAATCGCATCATATGACCCCTTTAACAGAAGCGTGTTCACGAACCTGTAACTATTAACACAGCAAGCAGAAAATCACTTGCATTGGTGCTTATGTTTCACTGTGTGTACGTGTGTATAATTTTAAATAAATGCTGTTCTTTTGAACTTTCTATTCATCAATGAATCCTCAAAAAATATGTATGTATCAATGTCTTAAAAATAGCTTTGCATTTAATTTAATTTAATTTCTAAAATGCTTACTTTTTTTCTTTTTTAGGATTTAGTGTCATTATAATTAGCATAATATAAAACCGGAAGTCTGTTAGGGTATGTCCTTACTTAGCTAGTATCAGTGTGTGTGTGTGTGTGTGTGTGGACTATATAAGCATCCTGACCTCTTTTTAATCCTCTTTTAAGATGTTGCTTCAAAAGCCTCACTTGTTTAATTATGAAAAATAACTAATTATATAAACAGTGCATTTTAATTTCTGATCTCCAGACACATCACAGAGGTCACGTATTCCCAGTCCATCATGTATATAAGTGAATGTTTGAAAATAAATCCATGTTACTGATTAAAGAACTTCACCTGCTAACGCTGCTCTCCATCTCCCCCTGTGTGTGTGTGTGTGTGTGTGTGTGTGTGTGTGTGTGTGAGACAGTGGTGTGTAACGTATGCGCAGCACGCTGTCAGTTTGATAGGGGTTGTGGGATTGGCTGAGCACTGATCCGAAAGCCCATTTATTATACAGCCCAGATCATTGCTGCAGCGACTCCAGCCCATCTCTGAGCATCTCCATATATCTGTCCATTCTTTTAAATATATCCTCTTTTTTTCATTCTAATACTTTTTCCTGGTCATCTTTTATTTTATCTTTAATTTCTATTTTTCATTTTTCTTAATTGACCTCTCAATGCACTTCCATTCCTTTTATTCTCATAATCCATAAGCTCATAAAAATGTATTTCTGTACTGTTTAGCCTTTTTATGTATGTATGTATGTATGCATTCATTATTTACCTTTATTTACTTTTATTTTCTAACACACAAACAAAAATAAGAAATATTCACAGTGTTGGACAGTCTAATAATAATAATAATAATAATATCAAACATACCCTTTTGATTTACACATTTCCATCCATTTTTACACATTTTTCTCCACTCCTCCTCATCTAGGTTCATGCTTTCTTTCACGTGTACAGTTCGCTGTGCAACAATCTCTCCTTTTCGAATTCATTTCAGTTCTCTTCTCTGATTCAAGTTCCCTTCATTCTCCGCATCACCCACCACGTCTTGCCACTTTATTGCCCATTTCTCTATCATTCCTCCTCTCTCAGTCCTTCCATTTTTCCTGTCACTCACACAGGAATTGGTGGCATCTGGCTGTGCCTGCACACTTTGGCAAAGGTAGGCACACCACAGGACATGGCAAAGTTCAAAGTATTCTGGTGTCAAATGACCAGGTTTGCAAAAAGGTTGCAAAATCTGGGCAAGCAAAGTCACAAACACATTTTGGCACTTGCTGTCTACTGTAGGACAGACCCCTTATTTTGAAGCAATACACTTTTTGTTGCAACTTGAACATCAAAAAATGAAACGGGCATCTCCTAAAAAAAGGGTTTTCTTTTGTTTTCATGCTTTCTGTTTTCATTGTTTGTTTGTTAGTTCATGAATGAATGAATGAGTATGGTCTGACCCATGAAGCATTTTTTATTAAACTATTTATTACTATAAATTTACTAAATGTTGCTATTCATAAACAGCTCATTCAGATGATTATGATGTCACAAGCATACCCTCATTAACATAAGACAACCCACTTCTATATCCACAGTCATTCTGTATTAAGTAACTTGACCCACTCTGATGAACAATATTGTGAACTGTATGCATGCCATTGCACAGAGTTTAGCCAGTCATAACAGAGGTAATTTGCATTAAGAGGTCTAAAAAGTGCAGTAGCAAAAATAGCCTATTTAAGTTTATGGATCAGGTTTTTCAAGGAAAAGAAATGCAATTCTATGGAAGTTGTGAAATGCATCTTTATTAATACATGATTATTAAAAATTGCATCTCTGTTCTGTAATGGACTTAATATATCAAGCACCACATTAGAAAATTAACCTGTACAGTTATTCCAAATAATTGAAGTATATGCTTTCTTGATTGAATAAATGTAATGATTAGCACACACTCAGGTTGGTGATTAGTATGTGCTCTGTAGGTGGTTTAAGATGTTCAATAAGGTAATGTCTATTACAATCTAAATGAATGAATTAAATAGCATATATTAATGCTAATTAATTTATTATATGTAATTTTTTATCTTCTTGATTCAGTGCTGCTGGTCTAAGATAAAAGCATACACATAGTTGAATAAAATAAAACAAGTAAAAAATAAATTAAATAAAAATAGACAATAATTTAGACACAAACCTGAAATAATATAACACATTTTTGGTCTTTTACTAGAGATCTTATTCATTGCATGTGAGTTTTTTATTTTATTTTATTATTTATTTTTATGGCATACAAGTTTGATAGTACAGCTACTGACAGGCAACACATTTTAAATATAAATATAATTAAGATTAAAGCTTGAAAATATCCCCGATCTTATATTAACAACGTTTGAATTTTTTGGAAACTGAAATGTGATTGGTCTCCCAATCAGTCATTTGCATGCTGAATTATGATTGGTCTTTCTTTTATTTGTATGGCAAACATGGTCATTTTTAACGGGTGATGCTGATACTGAGCGTTTCATCAGTACAGCAGTTAGCGTGCACTTTGGGCTTTCTTCCACATTGCTTTAATTTAATCCTCCTTCCATTCTTTTTTATTAAATTCTATATTTCTCTCTCTCTTTCTGTGAAGGTGTGGGATTAGTCAAGGGGATTTGGGGTTCTCGGGCTGTCATCTCTCTTGTGTGTGTGTGTGTGCGAGTGCAATAGTTTCCTTGTGGCATGAAAGTGTTGCATCATTCTCCTATGTGTCACTGGCAGTTCTGTGGGATATGTTCTAACCAGCTCTGCAGTATGATGCCTGTGCTTGCATTTACAATCTGCTTAGCTATCACTCTGTGTCATCAATGCTCCAGGGTCATGTTGCCATGCACGCTGTCATTTAGAAAAATATGACATATGGAGTGGGCATTTTGGTTTAAGGGTGGACGTTGTGTTAATTTATTTGTACTCAAGTAGGTTCAATTGTGGGGTTCTATCTGTGATGTTTTTTTTTAATTATTAATTTTAAATTGTTGTCTCTCTAAAACTGCCACACCCCTGGACTGCTTGTGTGTGTGTTTTTCTCCCCATGTGCTCTCCGTGACCTAGTTTTCCCTCATGTTTGATTGTGTTATTTGGTTCAGGTGTGTCTTGTTAATTACCCTCGTTTGCATTAGTACTTATAGTGTAGTCTGTCCTGTGATTCCTTTGTCCGGTATACGTCTATACTATGTGCTATGTGTGTGTTCCTGCCTGCCCTGTCTTAGCCCTTGTTTGGATTAATAAAGACTGTTCTTCGTGACTCTCCTTCGTCTCCGCATTCCTCGACTCCACACAGTAGTTTTTGACAGAATACCGGACCAAACAAAGAAATTTAGTGAGCATCGCCTTTTCCCCCCGTTTTGTTTCCTTGTCTTTTGACAGTGTTTTATTTTCTGTTTTCCCCCATGGATCCCCTCGCCTCGATGTTCACCTCCCTAGCCCGTAAGGACCTTCCCTTCTTGGAATATGCAAGGGAGTTCTGTGAGCCCAGCCCACCATCACCCCGCTGCGTGCAGCAAGAGCCTGAGCCCACCAATGATGGAAAGCCCGAGCCCGTCGCGACCGATGTGCCATCGCCTATAGGATCGACAGAGCTGAGGATCGCCTCGGAGCTAGAGCTTCAAGTGACGTCAGACCAGGTGCGAGAGCCGGCAAATGAACCCACGCTGGTGGACTATGCGAGGGAGCGTGAGGGCTTGGAGAGAAGCCCCGCCCACTGAACCACCGCTGAGGGTGAGCGTCCCCTGGACTCTGGGGACTTAATAGACTGGGAGGCAGATTTATATGCGGACATGCCCATTCTCCTCCCACCTTCCTCAGACTTACCAGTCTGCCCTGAACTGTGTCTGCCAGCCCTGTCGTTCCTCTGTCTGACGCGCTCCCGGTGCTGGGAGCCGCGATTTGGTGTGTGTGGGCAGCGCACACCAGTCCTGAGAGCCCAGAGTCTCACAAATGCACACCCACCCTCCCACTCCTGCCTCCTCCACCGCTGTCGTCTGGCAGCCCCTCTGCTCACCCTCAGCCCGTCATCTGTTCGGTGCGAGCACCGCGGGTCTATCAGTCTCCATCATCGGCGTGGCTGGAGAATCCCTTGCCTCCACCTCCAGCCTCTGAGTCCCGGACTCCGCCTCGGCTCGTCGACCCAGCAGCTCCACCATGGCTCCTAGCTCCCTCCTCTCCGC
>NW_015640446.1:336534-339744 GCF_001515625.1 Sinocyclocheilus rhinocerous | reverse complement strand
CTCCACCATGGCTCCTAGCTCCCTCCTCTCCGCCGTGGCCCGGCAGTCCACTGGCTCTGCCGGGCTCCCTCGTCCCTCCGGCTCCGCCTTGGTCTGTCGTCGACTATCCGTCGCCTCGGGACTCCACTCCACCGGCTGCGCCTCTTCTCTCCATCCCTCCAGCTCTGTCAGGCTCCTCCTTCCCTTCGGCTCCATCTTGGTCCCCTGTCGCTCCGGCTCCACCGCGACCTTCCGGATCCCTGCCTCTGCCTCGGTCGCCTAAGCCATCTGCTCCGCCTTGGCCCTCCGGATCTTATATATATATATATATATATATTAGTTTATAATTAATAGTTTGGTATTAGTGCTGGTTGGTATAAGTGATACTAGCCTTCAAATATACTAATATTTAAAATGTAAGAAAGAAAGAGACTGAGTGTACAAATATATTACTGCATGAGTTCAGATTTTAAGATAAGGTTGGGATTAATTACAGAAATCTGTGTGATTTATTATTATTATTATTATTATTATTATAGTAATTGACACCCCTAATATGAAAATGTATACTAATAGTAGTACATTTTATGTACATTTTGTACAGAAAATAAAGCAAATGCACATATAAACCTGAAGTTTATGTTGATAAATATTTTATTTGATTCTTACATTTGATGCTTAAAAGATTGATCTGACATTTTCATAATTTTGTGCATATATGTAATCTGAATACTGAATGCAATATCTAAAGAACAGTTTCATCAAAAGACAAAAACTATAACTAGAATAACACAACTATTTTTTTTAAATCATAATAATGATAATAATAATAATAATAATAATAATAATAATAATAATCTCTGAAGTCATTGAGTTCAGTGTTGACACATATTGCATGATTTGAACAATTCTGAATGTAGTTCCTCTTTACAACCCAGATGACCCTCTGTAGGGTCATAAAAAGTCAAGTAACAAGATCAATCATTGCTGTCATTTCAAAGGACTCAGGTACTCACCAGCCTCCAGCATATACAGTAGACATCTGTAATGCTTTCTTTGCCAATCTCTTTCTCTCTGGTTTGATCGACTGATACAGATCTGTATTGTGTAGTTTGAAGTATAACAGGCAACACTTCCAACCCAAGCTAGAGGGTGCTTATATCGACTACAGACAGAGAGATGACAGACCACTGTAAATAAACACACGCACATACATAGAAACAGGACAAAATATTGTACATGTTCCACTGAGAAGTGACCAGAACTCAGGACACACACACACACACCACTGACCTATTCTTCATGCTAAACACATCCATCACACACACACAGCTGATTTGATAGGCTGGCGCTCTGTGTCAAATACGATCCTGTCTCTTAAATATATTGAGTCTGTGTGTGTGTGTGTGTGTGTGTGTATGTGTGTGTTTGTGTGTGTGCGCGCCATCAGCTCATCAGATCCAGTCCTGGTGTGTGGCGGCTATTTTTCGCCTGATCGCTCCTCACATATACATTTCGGTGCTTGGTAGATACACACACACACACACACACACACACACACACATATCAAACTGAGGAGGTTGATGAGAAGATGCTGTTTGATAGAAGGACAGAGCACAGTATGAAGTCTGGACTGCACTTAAAGTGTCACAGTTTCTATATGTACACTTTGCAGAATGTACGGCAAAATGTGAGTTTCTTTTACCAGTAACGTGCATCTGCTGAACACAGATTGTTCTCTTATCAACTCGTCTGATAAATCCTTAGCCTGGACTGATTAACCTCAATTTAACTTGACATAAATAAAAATGAGGCTATAAGGGATGGATGTACAGTCTGTACGGTTGGCTTTCGAACGATCAGGTGGCAAAAAAACTAACTAAATAAATAAATAAATCTCTATATGTGCTCTGAGGCCTTGAGGCAATACAGCGTATTCAACGAATCATTCTTCTATCAGCCTCATTTTCAAGTTCAATATCACGTCTATGACAAAACCTTCACTGAACATGAACATTTATACTAACAGTACTAATAAAAACATGTAGCCTTTAAAGTCAAGCAATTGGTGTGTTTCACAGTGTGTCACTCACAGTTGATGCTACTGTATTAACAGAAATTCATTTTAGTGCACTAATGAATAACAATGTATAACATAATTTTGGGGTTTTCTGTGGTTGCCAGGTATTTCTGTTTTTGCTAAAGTGTTTAGTGTGTCACTGTGCAATTTATATGGTGTTCTGGGTGGTTTTTGTAATTGTGACTTTTTATCTCACAATTATGACTTTTATTTCTCAGAATTGTGAAATATAAACTCAATTACTAGAATATTAGCCATTTATTAGTACTAATTAAGCACATATTAATGCCTTATTCTACATGACCTTATTCTACATCCCTAATCCTACCCAATACCTAAACTTAACAACTACCTTACTAACTATTAATAAGCAGCAAATTATGAATTTATTGAGGGAAAAGTCCTGGTTAATAGTGAATAAGTGTTCCCTATTCTAAAGTGTTACCATATAAACATTAATGGTACTACTAATGCAGATGTGTTCACTCATTACCTCTTAGTTTGTGGCATTTATAAACATGATGTTCTACTTAAGAGGAAGTAGGTCATTCACCAAGTAATATTCCTAATTTGTAATTTTCATGGAGTGACTGGAACAATCTGCTGTATTTGACTGTACAGTGAGTCTCTTAAGGACGTGTATTTGTCACAGTGGAGGAGGAAGTGTTCCTCCGTCTCAACTGATCCTGATCTACATTCATTACAGATTCACTCTTCTATAGGTCGTCCTCTTTCTATGGCCTGCTGGTGTTCACTAAGTGTCTGTGTGTTATATTCCTGACTGAGACGAGATAGTCAGCCAGACTGTACTCTCTGTTTAGTTTCGAATAACATTGGAGACAACTTTGGTCTTTGGTTTGTTATTTCCAGTGCTGTATGTCTCTTTCTCTTTATTCATAATTTCTTTAATTCTTCCAGGTTTTTCAGGGTCGGTGATATTGAATGCTTTTATAACCTTTATAAGGGTTCCATATAGAACCATGCTTTGAAAATGCTATATAGGACCTTGTTGGTGTTATAAATAACATTTTGTATGATAGCTTTTTTCATTAATATTAGTATTTTAATATCATTGATATTAGTATCATTTGTATATATTTTTTTAATATTGTTTTTTACCCCTCTATCTGCCTGGTCTTATAATATCTTTA
>NW_015640446.1:320566-336479 GCF_001515625.1 Sinocyclocheilus rhinocerous | reverse complement strand
GAAATAAAACAAAATAGAACATAAAATAGTGTATTGAAGACCAAGTTCCATTGAAATATATGCACAATCCTCTATGATGCCTCTAACTTAATCATATCTGTATTTTGGTGTGATTGAATGGCAGTTTCCCTCTGGGTTGGTGATATCGAGTGCTTTGTTAGTCAGATCTGACACCATTACACAAAGATGACTTTTTTGAGCACTCATTGCGTGTGTGTGTGTGTGTGTGTGTGTGTGTGTGTGTGTGTTTAGTGCTTTAAAATGAAGAGAATCTTCAGAACTAGAGTTTAAGTGAATGAAGAACTCTTTTTTTTTTTTAATAATTAGATTTAGGGGAAGACGGCCTAATTCTGCTCTACATGCATTATGAATGTATTGGAGGTGAATTTCTGTGGACATGAAAGGGGCAGAATTGTAAGATATAAACTCATGGAAAATCATGTAAATGAATACAATTTTAAAACTACATTAACATTTGTATAATGACTATAGATTTTTCTAGTTATGCTGAAATATTTTAATGCAGAAATAGAGAAAATAATTGCTATTAGTAGCAGTACACTCTTAAGAAAAAAAGCAGAACCCTTTTTAGTGCTAAATAGAACCTTATATAATATATATATATATATATATATAACCTTTATAAGGGTTCCATATAGAACCATGCTTTGAAAATGCTATATAGGACCTTGTTGGTGTTATCAATCCTCTATGATGCCTTTAAGTTAATCATTATCTGTATTTTGGTGTGATTGAATGGCAGTTTCTCTCTGCAGATGATGAGGTTGTAGGATGTGACCGCATCTGAAATGCACAAATGAGTTTAGATATACAGTTTGTCTCCTTTCATTTGTTTATGTGAAAACAATTGTTTATGAAGGCCAAAAGTAGTATGTGAGCACTTCACAATGTTAAAAGGAAAAAAAGTAATATAAAGTAAAGGGATAGTTGGGTATGTTTATGCATAAACCCTAGTTATAAAAAATATCTAACAAAATTGACCAAAAATTCAATATCTTTGTTACTTACTTAGTTAAGAAGAGGAGAGTATCCTTAACTGAACAGAGCTGGTCACACTTGCATGTTCTCTTAAACTAAAAAGAGAAAAGACATAGGAAACCAATTAGCATTTGAAAGTTATAATTTATAGACATTTTTAAAAAGAAATGATTTACCTGTTGAGAGTGTGTTGACAGTCTGTGTAGTTGGATGGCTGGGCTCCACAAAATCAGTAATGAGGCATCTTGGAGTGCAGCCTCGGTTAGGGTTTTACATTGAAACAACAATAACCACAACAGCAGCATGTTGTGTGAATTATGTTTTTTTAATTGACATGCAAAATCGTCAGTGCTCTTAACAACAGTTATTAGCTGAATACATTAATGAATGACAATTGACATTGAACATGAATAAATACATGAAGTAAAACCAAAGAAGAACAAAAAGTAGATGTGATGAAGACCAACTTTCAGTGAAACAATTACAATCCAATCAATATGATGCCTTAAAGTCCATCATTTTGGTGTGATTAAGTAGCGATTTTTCTCTGCAGATGATGAGATTGTGGGATGTGATACATCTGAAATACACAATTGAGTTTAGAGTTACAGTGAATCCATGTGTTTGTGTAAAAACAATTATGTGTATGAAGGTCAAAAGCAAAAATGGACAGTATGTGAGCCCTTCACAATCTTAAAAGAAAAAAGTGATATAAAGTCATGGGATAGTTTTAATATATATTTTTTTTGTGACTGGGTATGATTATACATAAATAATATTAAGTAATAATTAAAAAAATCTAACAATATGAATTATAAATGTATTGTCTATTTTACTTAGTGGAGAAGAGGAGATAAGTTTCCACAGAACTGCACACACTTATGTGACCAAAAACAAACAAAAAAAAAAAGATAAGAACATGTTTGTTTGGAAGCCAGTTACATTTTTAAAGTTAAATTTGTATTTAAATTTTAAGAATGAAATAATTTACCTGAGTGTGTTGACAGTCTGTAAAATCATACTACATTTTTTTAAGGTAAGTGGTTGCAATCCATTTATTTTAGCTACATTTAAATAAACAAATTTAGTTGACTAACGTTCAGCAAAATGTGTTTATTTAAATGTAGCTAAAATAAATTGATTGCAACCACTTACCTTAAAAAAATGTAGTAAATTCAATTATTTTTTTCAGTGTAGTTGGATCACTGAGCTCCAGAAAATCAGTAATGAGGTGCTTTGTCAGTTACAGATTTGAAAAACAAAAGGGCGGGAATAAAGAACCCTAAACTCTAACACAAAGAACCATTTCAGCATGAAAGGTTTCTTCAGAATGCTATGATTCTAAATAAAACCATTACTGCATGTAAAGAACCGTTAAAGAACCATCTTTTTTAAAGTGTTGTAGTAGTAGTAAAATTATTATTATTAAACCTTATCCTTTCCCAGTAAATCATGAATGACTGGAAGAGCCTTGGAGTTTTTGAATATTATTAGGGGGTCTTGCAGTCAAAAAGGTTAAGAAAGTTGAGAACCCCTGATATTATGATCTCAAGATAAGGCTTGGTTTCTTCCTTGAGTGCAAGTCTACAGGATTTTTTCCACCCAGTTTAATGTCCACCAGATGAAAAGCATCCGTCTTATCACTTAGAAAAGTAATAGCACACTCTCTTCAGTAAATCACGTTTGAGGTTTAATTCACGTCTGTAGCACGCACGGTGCTGGATGCGTCATGCGCTGAAGTTAAATACTCAAGGTTATGGGTTTTGAAAAGCCTTTGCAAAACAACTTGTTATAATAATTTTACAAAGATTTCCACTTTCAAAGCTGTCCCACACTGAGGTAATTGAGTTTATTCTCTTACACATGGCATTACTTTGCATATGAAAACAAAACACATTAGCGTTATCAGAAGCACTGACGAGAGCAGAAGGTCTGAACGAGTGGCTATTAGCTTATTAGCCCTTTTGTGTGAAAATCGTTTCCTTTGAAGCGATCATGGCCTTGTACACGTTGCTTTGTAATGCGGTTGTTGCAGTGCTGTGCTAGCTTTACAGCTAAAACACAGCACCGTTCTTTATGACTACACAAAAGCCTTCACAAGCTCCCTCCCACAGGCCACTGTTTCTGTTGGTGTTTAAGACAGTTGTAAGCAAAGCACTTTATTGATTTGTCATTTAGAAACCCTTCACCTGCTTTCATTTGTCTCATGAGCAACACAGAGAGAGAACCAATTATAGCAGCCCCCTCTCAGTGGAGACAGAGGAGCTGAGAAAAAATCTGAAAATCTATCTACACTAACAATTCACCAAAATTGTATCTATCTATCTATCTATCTATCTGTCTGTCTGTCTGTCTGTCTGTCCGTCCATCTTCTGTCTTTCTGCATGTCTTGTTAACAGTCGGTCGGTCGGTCGGTCTGTTGATCTATCTGTCTGTCTGTCTGTCTGTCTGTCTAGGCCTGACATACTTTGAAAACTTGAGCAGTTTGAAAAGTTTCGGAAAGATAATGTCATAACAACAACTCCATCTTTGTGCTTGGTACTATAAGTTGTTGCCATGCAGTTGCTATGGCACTGATTGCTAGAGTGTTTGGGGTAGATCTTATGGCACAGAGAGAGACAGATGAACATATAATTAGATATAGTTATACCGTTGGATAGATAATTTTACACACAGTCAGACAGGTGAGAAGCCTTATAAGAGAGATGAAGGTTTAATAGGTGGTTATAAACTTGAAAGTGAGGCAGACAGATGCTTACATATGTTTACTCTGATGTCATGGGAATCAAGATACAATGCATTGCCCCCCCCCTACTGTGCAGTGATCTAGTTCCTTTAAAGATCACACACACCTACGCACATGCGTATACGCCACCGGGTGAGTTGAGTATTGGTGGGTGTTATCTGAGGCGGCCTTAAAGGAAGAGAGAACGGAATAAATCAATAACACAAATACACACTTATCTCCCAGCACCACCTCCAGCCCACAAACACACCCACACACTGCCATGTGGGTGCTAGCAGCCTTTATTTCTGCACAAATTGTGTTGATATATGTGTTCACTAGCAAGGCTTAGCTTTTTATATACCCCAGACAGCTTGGTCAAGACTGTACACACAAACACAAGCATATAGTCATGATTGGTAACCAATGTGATAGGCACACAGGTGCTCTGTCTCTTGCCGTGCGGTTTGATGTCTGATTCAGTTGACAGGAGGTTGTAATTAATTGCCCACGTACTCTCTGCTCAGCCATGATTGGCCATTTTCCTAAAATGGTGCAAGAGCCGCCGCCCACAAGTGCACTCGGCTGTCACCGTGGTTACTTGTCCTCCATGCCTTGTCAGCTACCTCTCACCTGAGATAACTAATTACAGTCACACACACACATCGATGCCCAGAGTGAGAAAGGCTCAAGACACCTGTCAAGGCCTTTCTCACTTTCTTTTTCTTTTGTGTTTTTTACCATTTCTCTCCTTCTGTCACTTTTCCTTGTTCTATTTGTTATTCAGTGAGGACAACAAATAAGAGACAGCCATCGCCCCCTTCCCTTCTCCTCTTTTAGAGTCTCGCCTTGTCTCTTTTCTTTCTCTCTCTGATGTGTTTTGACAGTGAGGGATGCAACACAGATATGTATTGTCAGAACAAACTCAAGAAAACAGTATGCTAGTTAAAGTCAATGTGAAACGGTATTCACAAGCCATTTACTTCCATAACGTAAAGCATTTTTAAATTAAAAAAGGCGTGAATTATGTGCACTGATGAAGTATGTTCGCAAAAAGACCAAGAACAAGTATTATGAATGTAAGTAGTTTGAATTATGATTTAATGTTGACCTGCGCCAACATCAAGTAGCTGACAGTCAAGTAGCTGACAGTAAACTGATGTCTATTTGTTATTTACCATATTTTCCGGAAAATAGGTTTCACCAAATCAGATTGCATTGTTGAGAATGAATGAATAAATTACAGTTAAGTTATGTTGTTGTATAAGTCACATTTTTTAGTGCTTTCAGAAATTATGTAAAATACTGGTAAATAAAACAAAATGTTTACAAACGTTATAAACATGTACTTTCCCTCATAAACGACAAGCCTGATCAAATGTATTTAAATTAAAATGGGAATTGATTGTTTGATTGATTATATAATTTCATTATATAAGTCACTTTGGAACGTAAGTTGCAGCATGTTAAGATGATTACAATTTTGCTTATTTATAGACCGTTTCAACGTCAACAACATAAACAAACATAACTGCCACTTTTGTGGCCCAAACTTAACTTCTGGTAGGCTTCCGCAAAGAATCAATAACAACAGAGTCCCTCTAGAGGGGATTATTTCTGATAACAAGCAAAATATATAAGTGAATTATATTAGCTAGCAAGTTAAATCTATGTCTTGCCTGGCTGCCAAGCCTCTCTATGCACTCTCTTCGCACCTCTCTTCGGTGATCCAGAAATAGAGCTGTTTCCCCGGTAATGGCTGTACACAAAGCAGCGCTGCGCTCACAAACGCTGCTTTATCAGGCATTACAGTCTAGATTAAAATAAAATGACAATTTTCTGAAGACAGTCAGAGATACAGTGATATAAAAACACCCACGCCACGTTTTGATTTTGAAACGTGCAGTGCTCATGTTTATTCAACGAAGTCAAAGCCTTTTGGAAAATATATTTGTGATGGTCAGGTTTGATATTGTGGCAGGGTGCCACAAATAAATCAATGTATGGGAAACACTGGCTTGCATCCCACAGCACAACAACCTGATCACAACTTCAGTCTACTTTAACTGCGTTTGTAGTCGGTGCCATATTACTAGACACTAACGTTAGCCAGACCGATAAACAAACACAGACCGGAAGTTAACTTACACTCTAAAACATGCTGGGTTGTTTTAACCCAACTTTGGGTCAAATATGGACTAACCCAACTTTTGGGTTAAAAATTGAATTTTACCAAACAGTTGGGTTAGTCCATATTTGACCCAAAGTTGGGTTAAAACAACCCAGCATTTTTTAGAGCGTAGGGCCAGGCGCGTGCGTCCGATGAAACCATCTATATGAAGTTCCAAATGTAGGTTCGGGAGGCAATTCTTCCGCCATGCCTCCGCCAATTTTCTTTTATTGCCAGTTTTTCCTTTCAGGTCAATTATTGTCTTGGCAGAACAGCAGTTTGCAGAGAAACTTGCTAAACAAGTTAGCTAAACTGTTGACATTTGTAGCTACATGAATAATAAAACATTGGTTTAATGTCATTTGAATGTACCTTTATCAATCCCTACTGGAGTTTGTTACTGGCAAATAAAATTGACAACAGGACAGTGTCTGAGCATTATAGTGTGTGTTAGCTTAATATCATAGATCATGTTTCTAGCCTGACACAGACAAACACATGCTAGGTTTGCTTTGGTTCTCAAGCTATGGAGTTTTAAAACATGTTAAACGAACATTAAAAATATTTTCTGCCTCTAAATAAATTTTCAAAGATTATGGGGAAAATGAAAAGGAAATTGAGTTAGTGTGAAGTCATAGATGGTGATGCTAGCTTTAAAAAGAGTAATTGAGCGCTTGGTGTGCCTTTAAAGAATAAAGGTTTCTCTGTCTGCTCTATTAGTCATTTAAAATTAATTAACATTCTGACGCCCTCCTTCAGGGGACAAATGTGCAGAGATGGAACGGAAGAGCAGAGAAATAAAGCAAGGAAGAAAGTGGAGCAGACAGCAGAGTATATTTGTTGGTCTTAATGTGGGTCTAAATGCCTTCAATGTGTGTGTGTGAGAGAGAGAGAGAGAGATCTGTGCAGTTGCATTTGAAATCTTAGGATGTGTGTGAAGAATGGATGTTTCGGTGTGAAATAGACTGTGATCTTACAGACAGGGGTGATTGTAGTTTGCTGTCAGCAGCTGACAGGCTTTTTTGTGTTATGTGTGAATGCACACACTCATGCCGATGGTCTACACTGAAAGCAACTGCAATGTATAGTATTGTGCCGCAACATTTTAATAGTCGCTGCAAGCCGCTGTCAGTGAGTTGCCAAAGTGTCCGAAGCGATTAATTTTCCACGAGAGTTGGCGTTAGCGAAATGCAACCATTAGCAACGTGATGCAAGTGTGTCCAGCTACACAACACAATTGAGAAAATGCAACTTTTGCAGTGATGCCATTTTTTAGCATTAATAAAAATGCTTTTATTGTTAAAATGTTATTAATGTTGTTTTTAACAGCAGCAGATGAACCTCACAACACAAGCTATCATGCAAGCATATAAAGTGGTTTCAGTTTTTCCTTCATTTATTTTTGTAAATTTAGAATACAGTTTTATACGGAAGCTTTTGATAAATCATGTGTTGTTCATAAATGCATTGTATGTAGATTTCAAGCACACATTTGTGAATGAGACCCAACCTGTGTAGTAGGTATTACATTTGGTTTGGAACTTGCTTCGTGACCATTAAAAAAGTATATAGTATGAATGTGTGTAGTATGAAAGAAATGTAGTAGTATGTGCTACATCCGCTATGTTGTCACTGTCATGTGCCTGGCATCCAGTTTATTGGGTGAGGGGACTGTGACGATTTGTTAATCTAATGAATAACTGATTTGTTAAATCAAATGAAAAATTGTGTGTTTGATTGGTCCAGACGCTACACATACGACGTCAGTTGAATTGCTTCACTACCATTCACAAATCCTCTCCCGTGGCCTCATGGGATGGTAAAGTGTCTATTGGATGCACGCTTCAGAATCGCTATGGAAGTGGTTAGTCGTCTACTGTTATATGAATACTTTGAATTTGAACATACTGCTCGGCTCACGCATTGTTTTTCACCTTCTATATATCATGAAATTAGGCATATTTGAATGCAGGGCCATTTTTCTTCTTCTTAACTATCTCTTTAACAATGCACTTCACTCAATCCATAGTCTGAGTATCAAAATATATGTTCTACTTTTTTCATCTTTCTGTCTTATTGTTTCCACTAACTTTCCTCAATCTTTCTGTTTTCTTTGTTTCGTGCCACTTTTTTCTCACTATCATTCTTTCTCCTTGTTTCATTCAGGTCCTCTCAGGAACTCTTGGATTAGTAGCTAAAGCTAATGAAATGTAATTACTGGGTTTGTCGATAAGAATTGATCCTACGTGTATGCGTGTGTGTCTCAGCCTTATTTTGTGCTGGCTGTCCGCTGAGATGCCTGATAACATTGACCTGGCGGCTGAGGTCTCAGGTAGGCCTGTCTGACTCTTATCAAATCAGTCAGATTACACACAAACTTGCCAGCACACACACACATACAAAAATAACTCCATCAGGGCTACTGATAGCGTGATAAATTATCCTGTATATCTGTGTGTGGGTCAGTGTCGGCTCATATACTGTATTTTAATGGTTATGTATCACTTCATGTTTCAGAGAAATATTGCTTTGTGTCCTGCTGAAAATTTCAAATGAAGTTTGTGAGTTTTGCTTTTAATCCCTTCTGTTCCAGCCAATGCCTCCATGTGACTCTTGTCTTAGAAAACTTGGCTTGTGTCTACTTGTTTTTGACAGATTCTATTTGACAGCTCTCACATTGTTCAATATGCCAGTCTGTTCCAAAAAAATCTTGAATGCACTGCTTTTGCATCTTCCTCTCCATTACTCTTCATCTAGACGGTCTTGGCTCGGATATGGGTTTGTATGATTACTATTATGGACTTCAAACCCATAAATATTAAACTGCATGAACATTAATCAGGTGATAAAAAAAATTAACACTGCATTTCTGTAATTATTAAAAGGATCGATTGATTAAAACTCAAAAATTGCAATTGATCGCATTGATGATTTGTGAGGAGAATGATTAGACAGTTGCCACCAACTGCAATTGATAGTCTCATGTACTAATTGATGCTCCACCCACTTTTAACTGCCCCGCCTATTCACCACCCACTCACCAGTGCTCCAGTGCACTTATGCACCGCCTTCTTACCAGTGTTCTCACCCATTCATTGGCCCTGTGCATTTTTGCCTCGCCAGTATCTCGCCCTTTCATCATTGCTCCTCCCACTCACCAGTGCTGTGCTCCGCCCTCTCCCACCTACTTCTCTACTATATAGTAGGTGAAAAACAGTATGTTCAATGAGTAAAATGTCAGAATTCATAATTTTCATAAAACAGTAGGAGGAAAGTACCTGGATGACCTAGCACGTCAGCAGAGATTCCGAAGTGTGCATTTAATGGACACTTTACCATCACATGAGGCCACAGGAGTGGAGTTGTCAATGAAAATGATGCAACGCAACTGATGCCATATGTCACATGACAATGACAGTTTGGAAGATGTAGTATGTCCAGATTTAATTCACACTATACACAATCATACTCTATAAAACGTATGTTTTTAACGGTCATGAAGTTTGTTGCTCATCAAATGCAGTACTCACTCAGACCGTACGTGATTTTGGCTACCCTTCGGATATGTTTTACTCCACTCTCTCACCACTGTCCTGCTTCTTATTTTGTGATCCTTTTGTAGTTTCTGTTACACTGTATGCCATGGCATAATTAATGTTTTCTTGTTGGTACTGGCACTAAATGGTACTAAATACACTCTCAAAGATCTCACTGAAACCAGATTTGAGTATCATTTGGTCTTTGCAAGTCTATTTTCACAATCAATCTGGTTGTAAGAGCCATACAAAGAAAATGAAAAACATTCTCTTTTTAAAAGCCTTTAGTTTGACATCTCACCATGAAACATCTCTGTCCATCCATTTACTCTCTGACCACCTGACCATAATTCTCAGAGCTCTGCTCAAATGCCATCTCGTTGCTGCGTTCTAGTTTTCTACAAAATGTTATCTCCCTCGAGAAATCGCAGTAAATTTCTGCCCTTCTGCATCAACCTCTTTTGCTCCCTTATATTTTATTTTTTAGTACAAACTGACCTCACCTCTCCTTTTTTTGTCTCAATTTATTCTGTAGACTGTGCTGATTCCTCGTACTCTGAAGAATTAAAACCCTGGTTCCTCTCAATACCTAAAGTCCAATACCTTATGAGTGGTTTGTGCCGACTGGTGGGTCGTGACCCAAGACTGCATAGAAAGCAAAATTCAAAAATAAGTAAATAAACATGTACATATAAAATGTTGTTGTTAAAACTTTGACACACTAAGCAAAATGAAGCCACATACTGTACTTAATCTATTGACTAAGATGAGACTGACTCTCTTTTATGATTTGTGCTCATTGCATCTCTATTATCCTTTGGTAATTCTGAAATTGTATTCCCAAGTTACACAATGGGACCAAGTTGTTACTTAGTATACTCAGGCCTCCTTCTCAGAGCAGACACTCATGACAGTTGGAAGACAGTCCCCATTGATGAACTGCTCCAGGCCCTTTCTATCTGAGGGTAACGCTGTTCCTGTACAGACAGTAATGGAGCAATTCGGGAAGCTGTGTGACATACCTGTAGAAGTTGGAGAGGATGGGGGCTTGGAGACCAGCTCTCACCTTAAGAAGAAGTTAATAAGGAGAAGTTCAGTGCCCATGAGAGGTTGTCACTGTCACTGAATATATACTCGATGAATATGAAGTTGTGTGTCGTTTCCTGTTCGCAAGCAGATCATCTAGACGATTGCATAGCCGTCCACCAAAATAGAGAGCAGTTGAGTGGGGGAGGTCTTACCTAGGTGGAAGGTTCAGATTTAGTTAATGAGTAGACATGTCAAGGGAGCCAACATGCCAGAGAGGAAAGTTGAGATCTTTTCTGTGATTGGTGAGGCGGAAACTTCCAAGATTCTTTAACAAGAACTCTGCAGATCAAATTGTCAGCATGGGTTTGCATGAAATCTACCATCTTTCCATGCAATTCTATAATTCATTACCTGTAATGACCATTTGGCTAGATAGCTTCACAATAATAATCTGCATATTTTTCCCTTTTACTAAAGTGAAAGTGACATGACGTGTAGCCAAGTATGGTGTCCTATACTCGGAATTTGTGTTCTACATTTAACCCTTCCAAGTGCACGCACACACACACACACACACACACACACCATGAACACACACCCGGAGCAGTGGGCAGCCATTTTTTCTGCAGCACCCGGGGAGCAGTTAGGGGTTCGGTGCCTTGCTCAAGGGTTTCACTTCAGTCTTGGTATTTAAGGTGGAAGAGAGCGCTGGTCATTCACTTCCCCCACCTACAATCCCTGCCGGTACCCGAATCGAACCGTCAACCTTTGGGTTACAAGTCCGACTCTCTAACCATTAGTGCACAACTGTACAAAGTCCAATTCAGGTAGAGACCAGACTTCCAGAAACTGTTGATATCTCCCACAGCAAGCACCACTGATACATTGATCTCTACTGTATATGATAAACTTTGTTTTGAAAAACTGTTGTGAGATTCGGATTTCCATAAGCTACCAAAGTAAGGGTTAAGGGTAGTGTTAGGGTTGCTGCAGGACATCTAATTGGGATAAAGAGTAGTCAAGTTTCGAGTCATCAAGCAGGAGTCTCCATCTCTGTGTTCTTTGTGTCCATATATGACACAATGCATAATGGATTTTGAAGGATTAAATATACATCTATGTTATACAGAGTGTACATACAATGCCAAGGCTAGTTGCTGTATGAAGCCAAACATTGGCACAGCTTTAGTCAAACTAACGCACTTATGTTACATTTTTAAAAGACAAATTATTGCTTTAGTTCAACTAAATTGTAACTTTTTAAGTACATGTTAGTGAACCAATGTTTCGATTGAATCTCAAGAACCTTTTTTTTTTGTAGAACGAAGGTCACAGACACAACCTTTTGAAACTAAATGACTTTCGAACAATCGACATGAACTACTGTGAAACTTAAGCTCACCATGTTAAATTTGACCAGGATCATCAATAATAACAGCATTTTTGTTGATATTCATGTGCTCTTTCTTTAAGATGTGTGTAAATGATTAGGAAATTTCATATAATTTGTTATGAAGAACGAGGTATCCAAGAATGTATATACATTTCTGTCATTTTATTTTGGGTAAAGGTTCTAGGACTTGTCTCACTTGCTCTAGCCAATCTCGCACTGCCCTCATAATCTCAGTAGTCCACTAGTAAAATATTAAGACCAAAGTCATTGGAGCTTGTGTGTATACACTTACGCAGTTCTTATCTGGTTTCCTTCCGAAACAGTTTTCATCTTCTGCCATCCTTCCCTCCTTCTCTGGTTTTCCCCTCTCACTCTGAGTGTTTTGAGATGCGTGTGTTTCTGGCTCAATGGCATGCTAAACTCTCCACTTCACAGATAACATTTTCCCAACATTGTCCTATAAATTCCCCACTGGGATGGCAATGTTCTATCAATATATCAGTAATAGACTCACACAGAGCGGATAACGTTCATGCAACGTTGCCATGAGCACCTCCCACGGTGCTGTTTCTCTTTGCTGAGCCTGTTTCAGAGTTCTACAGTTTACCTTTTGTGCCCACAGAGATGTGCAGACACACTGCTGGGTTTAGGCATTTGTGTGCATTTGTGGTGTTTCTGTCATGAAAAGCTCAGTTTTTGAACGAATCTTTTGAGTGAACAAATCACTTTTTGTGTTAGCCGATAAGTGCTGTTTCTCTATGATGATGAGAGGTTAGTCACATGCCATTTACGGCTCAGGTGATTGGCTCAAAAACAATTGTGCACAGAACTGAGTGCC
This sequence comes from Sinocyclocheilus rhinocerous, assembly GCF_001515625.1. Classification (NCBI taxonomy): domain Eukaryota; kingdom Metazoa; phylum Chordata; class Actinopteri; order Cypriniformes; family Cyprinidae; genus Sinocyclocheilus; species Sinocyclocheilus rhinocerous. The sequence continues at coordinate 323,789 of NW_015640446.1, read as the reverse complement.
TAAGAGCAAATATGGTGGATTTAAAATCACATTCTTCCAGAGAGTAGTTATGGAAGAATGTGAGTAGCTATGATTGAAACAAATGCTAACAGATAACTTTCTCCAAGTATTATAGACATGCAAATTTAAATAAAGGATAGTGATATTGGTGACGAAAAGACACTAACCTACAGGTGATAACACTGTCAATATTTTTTGAGACCCCCCAAAATTTCACAAATCACGTTTTCAGGTGAGCCCATGTCTTATTAAGGGGAGCCGAGCTCCCCCTAGCTCCCCCGTAGTTCGCACCCTGGGTGTAATGATGAATTAGTGAATGAATCTGAATTAATCTTTTTTGGTGAACTGATTCATAAGATTTGAGTCACTGGTATTAATCAAATGTAACTATATTTTATTATTTGTCATTATCATGCCAATCAGTTTGTCTTGTTTTCAGTTGGCTTTGCAATAATACAATATATGCAATCACAACTTTTTTTGTGGTACAGTATAATGTTTTGCATTGCAGTATATGATAAGTTTTCAATTCAAAAGCATAATTTAGACATTAATAATTCTATAGGTAATATAACTAAAACAGAAACTAAAATAAGCTAAATAATACCAGTGAAATCAAAATTATAACTAGCAAAAACATTTACTGAAATTTACTAAAACTAAACAAAAAGAACTAAAGGATCTTTCAGAATTGCTGCATAGTGTAAACAAACCTGTGGAGATGTAGAGTACAAACAAACTATTTTCTCACACAAATGATCTAGTTCTAAATGAATGTGGCAGTGAGCCAGGCTGTTCACTTGTTGCATGGTACACACAGATCAAAGAGTGGCTATTACTGCTGTGAAAAACAGACATGGAACTATGTGCCCCGTTTACCCTGTTACAAACAAGCTAAACTAACAAACACTTTCAAAACTATGAATAACCATGCAAATATGAATCACTGAATCTTTAATAGCTGATGAAAGGGATTTAGTCTTGTACAGCAACGATTTATGTGTGTACATAACAAATATGGGGTGAAAATGAACATAAATGTGTGTGAAAATTGGACTGGAGTTAAAGTAATACAGGTTTGGAAAAAGTAAAGGTGAGTTAATGATGACCAAACTGTCACTTTTTTCCTGTGAACTGTTAGTTTAACAACAATTACTTTTTTTTCTCCTCAAATCAAGCATGAAACGAAGCACATTTAGAACTTCTAATGCCCAAATGTTCATATGTTTTCCTCTGTCCAGTTCATTTAACCTCATTTTGATATTAGTGCTCATATATATATTCTAAAGCAGCATATGTATGTGTGTGAGGATATAAGGGAATGTGCAGGATACAGACGATGTGTGCATTTGTGCGTTAGAGAGCCAAGGCTAAATGCCTTCCAATTAAGAGACGCTCCACGGGCCTGGCGTCTGGCCCATCTTCACCTATGTTGCCATGGCAACTCTCAAGTGGATTTCCTGGTGGCTCTTGGTTGAAGTTACTGTCTCTTGTTTCGTCTCTTTATCTCTGTTCATTTGTTTCTTTTTTTTTTTTGCTTTTAACTTCATGTATTAACCCTTCTTTACACTCCCTCCATTTTCTAATGATTCACTGCTGTTTTGTTCTTTTGAGAGAAAAAAAAAGTAAAAAGAGCATGAACTGTAGTGTGTTAGGACAGACCGAGCTGCAGATTCATTGTTTCAGTTTGCTCAAATAAATGGCTGTAATAACTGTCTATTATTATTGTTCTGAAGTCATGCTCCACTGATCTATATTTAATGTGGAGATATGGAGAGCACACCACACACTGCAGCTGTTTTTGTCAGTTAATTACATTTTGTTCTTTGTACAGTATATTTCAAGAAGTGTCGTCCCAGTGGAAAATCGGACGGTTCATAGGTTGCTCTTTCATAGATTGGTAGACTTAGTTTTATTTATTTATTTTTTTAATTTATTTTATTTTTTTCAGTTTCAACTTTGTCTCAAATGTCCTAAAATTACCTGAAATGGACACAAATGAGTCAATTGTGGATGTTTCATGAGAATGCAAAGCTTTAAAATTAATATAGTAAAAATTAATAGAAGAGCTCAATATTTGATGAGAAATGTCTGAGTTCATACTGATTGCAAAATCTGGTGTCCTGCCAAATCTGAGCACGGTTTGAGACACTGTTGAGATTGGTAGTGTCCTTAATTAAGAGAAACATCGGAGAAGCAAGAGACGTCAGCAAAAGTCTGTTGCTCTCAATTAATCTTATTGTGGTCTAGAAACAATTATAGTTAGATTATATTACATATCTGAAAGATATGTGTTACACTTATTACAGTGTCCTTGTTACAGTACAGTTAAACATTTAAGTACTGGGTAATATTAAATTGCCCCTATTATGCCAATTTTTAAGGTTCCTAATATTGTTTTGGGAGTCTCCTACAATAGGTTTACATGCATGCAAGGTCAAAAACGCTTTCATTTTCTCAGAATATGCATTTAATATCATCTCATTTTCCAACGATTCTCAAACGATTCGTTCGAAGCAGTTCTAAGATTCAGTCTCTCTAAACCCCTCCTTTCCGTGAGCCTGCTCTGCTCTGATTGGTCAGATGGCCCAGTCTGTTGTGATTGGTCTACCGCGTATAGCGCCTGTTGGAAATAATTCGCCCATTGCCATAGTTCCATATTTTGAACGCTCGATAGAAAATATAGATTTCCTTTCCTTTAGCCTACTCTGCTTTGATTGGTCAGATGACCCAGTCTGTTGTGATTGGTCTACTCCACCACATACAGCGCATGTCGGACACAATATGCCCATTGCCATAGTTCTGTATTTTGAATGTTCGATAGAAAATATAAACATCTATTATTTATCATACTTACAGGTTGGGATTCAGTGGAGTCAGCTGGTCCAAATAAACTGGGTACTAAGCCATCTTTCAAGAGCAAGTGTTTTGTGAATCCCTCGATATTAGAGAAGCAGTCATCAGTAAAATGATGGGAACACAAAAAGATTGGTTCTTTGCAGACTCATTTTTCGGAAGTAAATAAAACATGTACTTTCACAGCGTAGGACACAGAGCTTCTTCTCGACATGATGTTAACCACACGAACAAGCTACAGTGTTTGAGGTGGGTCAGCGGCCGGCCAAAGTAGAACATAGGTGGGCACTATGCAAATGTGTTTCCCCCTGACGTGTAGCCATCACAGAAGTGGGATTCGAATTACTGACGACTCGTTTAGGCTGTT
>NW_015640446.1:309980-320526 GCF_001515625.1 Sinocyclocheilus rhinocerous | reverse complement strand
TTTTGATTTAAGTGTACTGACCTACTTTTAATTTATTCATCCAAAATTTGACAAATTCCATGACTTTCTGCGATATACAGTAAATTCTATTTTTATGACTGGATTCAACGATTCCATCCACGTTTTCCGCACTCGGAAATCATAGGGCCCTACATAGGGTTCTCTAGTCGATTGCTAGGATGTTCTAGTTGCTAGGACGGACACTAGGTGATTTCTATGCCGTTTTAAATGGCTGCTATGGCATTGCAATGATGTTGTGGGTGGTTGCATTGGCATGTGGTTTCTCAGTTCAGTGTTTTTCTAGTATTATTTATATACTATTGTCTTTATTAAAGTGCCCATATTATGCCATTTTTACGGTTCCTAATATTGTTTTGGGAGTCTCCTACAATAGGTTTACATGCATGCAAGGTCAAAAACGCTTTCATTTTCTCAGAATATGCATTTAATATCATCTCATTTTCCAACGATTCTCAAACGATTCGTTCGAAGCAGTTCTAAGATTCAGTCTCTCTAAACCCCTCCTTTCCGTGAGCCTGCTCTGCTCTGATTGGTCAGATGGCCCAGTCTGTTGTGATTGGTCTACCGCGTATAGCGCCTGTTGGAAATAATTCGCCCATTGCCATAGTTCCATATTTTGAACGCTCGATAGAAAATATAAACATCTATTATTTATCATACTTACAGGTTGGGATTCAGTGGAGTCAGCTGGTCCAAATAAACTGGGTACTAAGCCATCTTTCAAGAGCAAGTGTTTTGTGAATCCCTCGATATTAGAGAAGCAGTCATCAGTAAAATGATGGGAACACAAAAAGATTGGTTCTTTGCAGACTCATTTTTCGGAAGTAAATAAAACATGTACTTTCACAGCGTAGGACACAGAGCTTCTTCTCGACATGATGTTAACCACACGAACAAGCTACAGTGTTTGAGGTGGGTCAGCGGCCGGCCAAAGTAGAACATAGGTGGGCACTATGCAAATGTGTTTCCCCCTGACGTGTAGCCATCACAGAAGTGGGATTCGAATTACTGACGACTCGTTTAGGCTGTTCAGAGTCGATTCTTTCTTTTAGGAGACAATAACTTTATTTATTGTGCACTTTCGGCTTTACAACTTTGCAGATCGTTTACGTTCACACACTGCTACATTGCACATTGCATTCAATATTCGAAAAATGGCATAATAGGGGCACTTTTCAACTACATGCACTTACTATGTGGTTAGGGTTGGATGAGGGTTTTAGGGTTAGTTGCATGTAATTTGATGCTATTAGTAAGTACATGTAATGTGATGTTGATTATGAGGATTAAAAAATTATTCTTTTGAAATTGGAAAAAAAAAAAAATCAAAATGAGTCCAAAGTTAGCTTGGGCAAGTGCATAAAACAAGCCAGATGACCTGTAATTAATTAATTAATTAGGAATTTCTAAATAATGATCCACTTTTTTTTTTTTGATATGAGCGAATCTAAATCAAAGAGATTCAGAATTCTAAAGACAAGCTACAGTGTTTGAGGTGGGTCAGCGGCCGGCCAAAGTAGAACATAGGTGGGCACTATGCAAATGTGTTTCCCCCTGACGTGTAGCCATCACAGAAGTGGGATTCGAATTACTGACGACTCGTTTAGGCTGTTCAGAGTCGATTCTTTCTTTTAGGAGACAATAACTTTATTTATTGTGCACTTTCGGCTTTACAACTTTGCAGATCGTTTACGTTCACACACTGCTACATTGCACATTGCATTCAATATTCGAAAAATGGCATAATAGGGGCACTTTTCAACTACATGCACTTACTATGTGGTTAGGGTTGGATGAGGGTTTTAGGGTTAGTTGCATGTAATTTGATGCTATTAGTAAGTACATGTAATGTGATGTTGATTATGAGGATTAAAAAATTATTCTTTTGAAATTGGAAAAAAAAAAAAATCAAAATGAGTCCAAAGTTAGCTTGGGCAAGTGCATAAAACAAGCCAGATGACCTGTAATTAATTAATTAATTAGGAATTTCTAAATAATGATCCACTTTTTTTTTTTGATATGAGCAAATCTAAATCAAAGAGATTCAGAATTCTAAAGAAATAATCTTCTGAAACTTCTAGTGTAATCACTTTCCTAGTGTTGTGCTGACTAAACAAAATTGAGTATAAACACTTCAGAAAAAACATTGCTCTGTTTGTTTGAAGATACTGACCAATCGGAAAAAGCAACACTGGCTAAACCAATGGTGTGCGTTTGGGGTGCATCTATGTGTTTGACTGACCAATGACAGGAAGTTTTTGAGAAATCTGGTTGGTGATGCTACTGGCACAGAAATTTCACCTGCAATTAGATGGTTCTCTGAAAATAATAGGAAATTGTTTGTAAAAGTTTCTCTTCTGAAGCTCTTAAAAAATAAGGTTATAATTGCAGCCTTTAATTTAAGAGTCTGTCCTTCTTTTTTCTTTCCACATGCATGAAGTGTAAAACGAGAAGGGCATAACCTTACGAAAAAAGAAAACACGAAAAAATCGCGGTTGCTGCGGTTCTTGCATTCCTCTGCAGTTTGCTCGTCAATAGCGCGGTATTGCGATATTGCGGTTATCGCGACAGCCCTAGTTTTTACCTATACAACTTATTTTCTAGAGTCTTTATAGTTATACTTTTTTCAATGCATACTTTCTTCTGAGTTAAAATTTCTTTTTTCCGTACATATTCTGTTAATGAACGTTAATCTCTACCACTTCCAATCTTTCTCTTTCTCGCACAACCACATGTACATGTCTTGAGTCCTGCTCCCTGTGGTGCTGGCAGCTCTGCTCTGAAGACACATCCTGTCCCTTCACTCCATCTGCCTCACACACACACACACACACACACACACACACACAACACCCCCAGAAGGGTCATCCGTCACCACCTGTCAGATCCAGACTCCCTTGCAGTCTTTCTCTCTGCCTGTCTCATGCCCTTTCTCTCTCTCCCACACTCACACTCACACACACTGTCTCTCTCTCTCTGGCGTGTCCCTCTTGACAATGTAACTCCACTTTGTCAGTAAATGTCCACCTTTCTGCTCTCTTTTGCTGGAACTGTCCTTAAGTGTGTTGGATGCACTCTTTGGAGCAACTATTTGTGCTGCCTCAAGAGCACCAGTTTATTCCTTCGCAGCATGCCTGTCTTTGTATATGTCAACATTTACTACCTTAACGTGCATTTCTGGTTTTATGTGCACTATTTCAGTGCAAATTATTACAAAGAAAAATGTTAATTTGTATGTATTATTATTATTATTTATTCATTTTATTTTATTTTTTATAAAATTGTGATAACTTGTGGCTTTTTTTTTTTTTTTTGGCTGAAGACATCAAGACTTCATCTATTTCAAGCCGTCCCCTCCAACCAGGGGAAAAAGACATCGCTTTTTACTATATAATCAATTCCTACACTCCTTTTTTTATTCCAGTGGTATAAAAAGGTTGAAAAGCTAAAAACCACGGTACAAATGCTAAAAGTGACATATTTGTACCTTATTTACCTCTAAAAAGTACACATTAGTACCTTAAGGTACATATTAATACTTCTAAAGTATTACATTAGTAACTAAAGTCTGTGTACTACCTTTGGAACGTACTGCCCTAGTGACTTTTTTTTTTTTTTTTTTTTTTTTTTTTTTAGTTTAATGGATAAAATCAAGTCACTGTGACAATAATGAAATTTAATTTGTATTGTATACAGTATATTTCATTTTCTAGGGTTAGTAAATAGATTAATAAATAGACACAAACTATTTTTTTTTTAATGTATGGGTTTTTTATTTATTTTTTTTTTTTTTATGATTCAGCTGAACTGAAGCTTAAAGCGGTTTAAAGCATTTTAATGATTCTGCTGAACTGATTTTTAAAGCATTTTTAAGATTCATCTATGAGTGTAATGGAGAACTTTGTTTTGGATTATAACTGTGAGATGGGAAAAGTATAATATTGGGAATAAAAAATAAAAAAATAAAAAATTATAATAATAATAGTAATAGTAATAACACTACTACTACTACTACTACTACTACTGATAATAATAATAATAATAATAATAATAACAATAATACTCTTAACAGTCAAATTGGAATGATAATCAAAGTGTTTGAAACACTTTATATAACCTAACAATAAAAACCTTATTAACCCGCAATTTTATTACACAAAAGTGAATTATGTTGACAAACTGGTGAAGATGAATCAGACATCATTAAAATTCCTGAAATCAATCCTCATCTAAAAATATATACACGTTGGCTTTGATCTATATATAATAAAGCATGGCATATCTTCACGCTGTAATACAGCTTTACATCAGAGCTTCATAATTCAGTCACTCAGGCAGTCGTGATGCATCGTGGGTCGTCTTGGCATTAGGTGACTTCCTTTTATAGCTTTCTTTTTCATTTCCTTATGATTTTAGTGCGTTTTCTCTGATTTCTCTGGTTGGATTATATAAACAAACAGCAAAATACATAAATAGCTGCTTATGTAACACAATTTTTCGACTGTTTTTACAGTTTTTTTTTTTTATCAGCTTCTATTTCTAGACAATTTGAATGAAAGTTGATTTGAAAATTTACCATGAATTTGAGAATTAATATCTTTAAATATTCATAAATTGTCATAACATTTGTTGTTTCAAACATTTATTATTATTATTACTGTTATTATTATTATTGCATGGGTGAAAACTAGCTTTACTGTTTAAAGGACACAGTGTTTTGGCAAAATGTTATAAGTAATCTGTGAATGGAATAGTTTTAAACTTATAATACACATTCCGGGCTTCCTCCATCACACTTGTACGAACAGCATGATGCCTCCCCCGTTGCGATACGGTTGCCAAGCGACCTCAGAGCACATGAAGTATATGTCAGTGTTTCCCAACCTTTTTTTAGTCGCGGCACCCTTTGGCAATTTTAACAAACTTGTGGCACCCTACAAAAGCGGGATAATACGCAGAGCGTCACACCACGTGAAAGTGAAATCTGAGCGGTGAATTAATTTTCGGCAGCCGAAATTTCGGTGCATCTCTAATTATTGGCGACATCAGAAATGGATATTATATAATAGATGCTTTTTTGAAAATTTTTGCAATTTAAAAATATTAAAAAAGGATTTTTTACACGGCACCCCTGCTCTCGACAGACGGCACCCCGGTTGGGAAACACTGGTATATGTTATATACTATTTTAAGGCACTGTACAAAAGTTCACTTTGGTAAGTGTTCAGCCTCTCTCTACACTCACCTAAGATTATTATGTGCTGTCAGACTGTAATTAGATTGAAGATCAATTATGGCAGATGAATTACTTTTGATAATTCTATGGGAGTGTGTGTGAGAGAAAGAGAGAGAGAGAGTATGTGTGTGGGCAGGTGATGAATAGGACATTTTCAGGTCATCTAGTTAGGTATATTATTACCGTGACCCCAGCTTGGTGCATTTAGATTTGCATTTTGATTGTCACAATATAATAACACTGATATATTCAAGAGCAGACGCTGAGAGTTCAGTTTTAAGTCGTCCAAAGGGAGTTGATGGCAACATGCACAACAATCAACACGCTTGAGTTATTCATGAGAGACCTGCAAAATATAACAGCACATGTTTGTCTTCGTAATCTTTAGTCAATGTGAAAATGTGCTTCCCTCCAGAATGGCGTTCCTTCTCTGATGACGTCAATTTCACGGCTTGGGTTGAAGATCCTTAACCACAATCCAGCCGATGGTGAGGATGTGCACTAAAAACAAACCATGTCCTCTATTCTTTCTCATTCAGTATTTCGTTCTCAGAAATATGTCACAGTACACCTACTGGGGCGGTACCCTAGTCTCGCATAGCCAGACCTTTTAGAGTGACGGCAGAAGGTCTGGGAACCTTGGCCGCTTTGAATGGCCAAGGACCGCCCAAGAGGCCATATGACTGACAGGTAAAGCAACCAGTCACGTTTCGTTTTGTGCCGTGTCATGTTTAGGGGCGTGGAAATGTCCCCACATTTACAGACCGGTGTGTAAAACTCTTGGACTTATTTGAAAGATTCTATGCTGATAAGCGCTCATTGTCACAGCTTTAACACAACGGCTTGCTTCTTCCATGAGGGGGTTAGTCATCACGGCATCTTTGTTTCCAGGCAGAATGTTAAAGAACGCGACACACACGTCTCATGACAATTCTGTATTTCAACCAATCCGAGGACGACTTCAAAACTCCTGAAGTGTGTCCAATTTTGTGTGCCATATGCATCAGATGTTCAGCCAATGGTCCATGGGTGTGACGTCTGAGGCTGAGACTAAGCGGTACCCTTTCAAAAGGTACTAAATTGCACAATTTTTTTAGTAATAAAATGTACCATTTAAGTACTGAAATATAATTTTAAGGTAATAATATGTACTCTGTACCAGCCATGACAACACTTTTCTTTTGTTTAGTTTTTTTCCCTGAGAGTGAATTGAAGTTGATCACAACTTTGTGGACTTTGGATCGGTTTTGGTTTAATCTAACCCAAAAAAACAAAAAAATAACTTGGATAAATTGATTTAGATAAAAACAATTCTACAAGGCACATTTTTGGTTATTTACCTGAAAATAATAATAATAATAATAATAATAATAATAATAATAATAATAATAATAATAATAATAATAATAATAATAATAATAATAATAATAATAATAATAATAATAATAATAATAATAATAATAATAATAATAATAATAATAATAATAATAATAATAATAAAAATACAAGTTTGGAACAGCATAACAGTTTTCCTCTCTTTTTTTTTTTTGTCTGCCCCTTTAAGTACACTTAAATGAATAGCCAAAAACTCTTTGTTATTCCAAATCTGTACTAGTTTAATTCATGAAGCACAAAAGGAATATTTCTGTTCTTCTGTTTTCCATAAAAAGAAAGTGGATGCTGACATATCTTGTTAATAGCCTTAGCATGTTTATCATCTCTCCTTCCACTATGTATGGTGCATCATCCTGGTACTCGTAGTGCACTTCGCATCGCTGCATTTTTCAGTTTAAACACGCTACTTGCACGGCTTATGCTACAAAAAGACAGAACTTTGCAGTATATAGTGAAGTAATGTTTTATTTTTATTTATTTATCTTTTCTTTTTTTTTTGTGGTGGATGAATATCCTGTATGAGTGTGTTTGTTTATTTTGTATGTTCCTTCTGTTTCAAAATAGTAATTTTGACATAATTACTGTTTTTTTTTTTTGCTTTTTTTTTTTAATTCTCCTCCTGTGTTTGTTGACAGTTACCAGAGATGGGTGATTCTCCTCTCATTACAGTTATAAATATATATGACAATTCAACAGGCATGACCTTTGCCACATCTCATTTTTGCCCCTTTTCAAATAACATGTTTGCGCATGTTTAGACCATGTTTGAATAACATGTTTATTCGGTGGCTCTGAGTGGGCGGCTGTGCGTTCTGAGAGTAACAAGGTCAACAGAAGACTTCTCCATTGTTTCCCTTGCTGTTCAAATCATTTCCCAACAATGTTAACTGGAGAGCTAGCAACAACCTGAATTGAAATAGAAAAAGTGTAATTGTAACCCAAAAAGACCTTCCTGATGTCTTTTTGCTCTGTGATGATTGTTGAGGCAATGATTATGAAATGATCAATAAGAGATATTGTTGGATGACCCAGTTGGGGACACACTGGCAGCAGATGGTGACATTTTCATTTAAATAAAACATAACAGATCAATGAGTAACATTGCCAATTATCTTAAGCACATAATAATTAGTAGTTGCATTAATACTCTTCTGACTGATTTTTACAATCTCATACAAGCTCATCTCATTCTGTTGCACAGAATATAATATTTTTGTTAGAATTGTTTTGTGCAACCTGCATATTGTGTAATGTGTGCAAATGATTTATATGCTATGTGTTTTGAGGTATTATTGATGGGCATTATCAACATTTTAACAAAATTTATGGCAATATAACATTATGCAACATCATCCATTTCCACAATCCCTCCTTGTTTTGCGATTTAATATTGTATCTATTTTAAACTTAAGTGGCAAATATTATATTTACATATATCTCTTTGGACTGAATCTGTCTGTCTGTATATAATCAACTTTGGTTAGAAATGATAGTTTATCTGATTGGAGGGAACATTTGTTTGGAGAAAGTAAGTTAAAGTTAGAAAGTAAGAAAAAAATGTATCATGGTTTTAATGTTTTTTTTTGTTTGTTTGTTTTTTGAGCACCAAATCAATATATTAGAATTATTTCTGAAGGATCATGTGATGCTAAAGTAATGGCTACTGGAAATTCACAAGAATAAATTGCATTTTATTTTGATTCCAAATAAATATATGATAGATAGATAGATAGATACATCTCAATCTAAGCATCTTTTTTGCAAAGATTGCAAGCATCTGCCTTGATTTCTCCTGTTCATGACCATTTCATTTTTCTACCCTTCATAGCTCCTGTCTCTTTCTCCCAGCATCCTTTGTTGGCACCCAAATCCCTGTGCGGGTGGTACTGGCATTTTCTCTGCAGATCCATTCGGCTTACCTTCCATTCGCACGGAAGGAAACGAATCGCATCATATCTCAAAGCCCCCGAGGCGGAAACAGACTCTCTTCTCGTGCTTGTGCTGCATTCACCACCTATTTACCATACTAAAACCTGTCTACACATGCCAACGCACCACTCACTGGCTGCAATGTCCCCAAACGCTGCCCGGGAAGGAAAGTCCTTTATTATTATTGATGTCAAAATGTGTGTGCGCGTCTCATTTCAGAGGAAGCGGTAAGACACTGGGCGAAATGGGTCTGGGCCACAGGAATTAAGGCAAAGTAGATTAAGCAAACCCTGCCATATTCCAACTCAGCCATGAGCAAAAGGTCTATTCACGGAGCAAGCAACATCTGCAGAGGCTTAGGGATGCATGGAAACCGGCGGAAACAGAAAGAGAGAGAGACGGCGATGTTGTGGGAAGTCTATCGGAGAGAGCCGCTGAATGAGAGGCAGAGAAAGAGACCGATAGATTCACAAATGGGTTACGGGGAAAGTGTGGCTGCTGGGATTAAGGAGGGTGTTTAGTAAGCAGTCGCTCTGGGTTCCGATGTTCAGTCGTTAATCCTGTTATGCTTCCTTCTTTTCCTTCGTTGACGTCCTTTCAGTCAATACCGGTCCTGATGAACTTGCCAATGATGTTTGATTTCTAGTTAAGCAACCCAGCCCATTATTGTCAGGCCTAAATTGGATCTCGGCTGATCCAACAGGCTATTTAATTTGAAGTCACACTCTCTCTCTCTACTGCTTTTGAAAAACAAAATGCTTATAGAGCAAGTTTGGGAGTGATGATCCCAATTTAGCATTCTGTAATTTTGATAGGTCTATTTAACTTTGTTACAGATGGAGAGGAAATTAGATTTGTGCTGTAAAGCTGGGAGATTTCTCACAAAAACAACTAGTACAACATGTTATGTTAAACTGGTTTTCACATAACTTTGAATCAGCCTTTATGGACTTAAACACACTCTAAAAATGTTTCTTATATCTACTAAAGTATGCATTTTTTCCCCTCGGTTCCTAAAGTAATGCACCTTAATGCAGGTTTATTTTTTCATTCCCAACATGCACTGGGACGTGTGTGTATAATGAACAGTAATGGTTACATTATTTGACCATTTGCTAGTTTAGTTAACATTTTTGTTGTTGATTTTGTTGTTACGTTGACTTGAGATGTCAGGATAACTCCAGGTAGTTATGTGGCATTTATGAGTGTGGTATTTTTTATTTTTATTTATTTTTTATGTCAAATGAGTGTTCTTTTGATGGAATCTTCTTAGAGTTACTTAGTCTAAATTGCTAAATGGGGTAGATTTAAAGTCATGGCAAGCTGATATTTTTAGTTCAAGACATTTACTTAAAGCTGCAGTCCGTAACTTTTTTTGGTTAAAAAATTATCCAAAATCAATATTTGAGCAAGTACATAACCAGCCAGTGTTCAAAACTATCGCCTTACTTTAGCCCGATTCACATCGGTTAGCTTATAATAATGTTTTCTAATTTGAGTGGTACGGGTAGGTTTTCGCGGGAAATTCGAGCATGCTGCTGCGTCATTACGTCACGTCTGTAAACATAAAGAAGTTGTCCCGGCTACTAGTCTATCGCATGTGAGGATCCTGCAGGTGGCGTATCGTTTATAGCCTTTTCTCTTTTTTCCAGCAGCTGGAATAATTAAATGTATCATTTTGATGGCGGATTGTAATCCAGAAAGGATTATATGTTTATGAAATTCAATTATATTCCATAGCCTGGATTACACAAGATTTGTATTTTAAAGACAATCAGTTCGAAGGGAGCATAATTAGATTTTTGGGTTAAAAGAATTTCTTAATATGAAATTCGAATGGTAGGACAATTAGAGATTAGACTGTACAAAAATTGAAATCTGCACGTTTATACACACTATAGGCAATGCTGATGTTGTTAACATTAACAATTTGAGAATAAAGTATAACAATAATAATAATTTGAA
>NW_015640446.1:307231-309967 GCF_001515625.1 Sinocyclocheilus rhinocerous | reverse complement strand
TTGGGTCATAGATTCCAAGACGTAGGCTAGAATCTGTGATTGCGATGTACAGTAAATCTCCGGTGCGGTGACTGACTGCCACAGATTCACCTCAAAGCATTAGATTCATCCGCGCTGGAGCCGTGCAGGCGCACAACCCACGCAAGGAAGATAATTCCGCAGACAGCTGCAATTGCAGGTTTTCAAACAGAGATGCCGACAAAGAGGCAAAACTTACGGACTGCAGCTTTACTTAAACTAATTTAGTAAGTGCATGTCAAAAAAGCAATGCAAAATTGTTGCCTTCAGATTCTATGAAACCTTACTGTTTAAATCTCTCTCAAGTTTGCATAATTGTTTGTTACTTCCTGTCAGTGGTGTAGCACAAAGCATCACCAACAAGGGTGATGGAGGATGCTTGAGGCAACTATTTTTGAGTTTACAAAATTCCAGTCTACATGTTACAGATGTATTCATGTATAGGCACCTTTCAAGACCCAGTGAAATAGCTTGATGAGTTTTTGTTGTATGAGTAATTGTTGTGGGAGGAAGTTGGATACTGGACATATCAAAAACATGTGTGGTGTTAGTCACTGATTTTCTTCCTATACCTTCACACTGTTTGTAAAATCTACCATACTGACTATAAATAGCAAGTCTAGAGAGTTTAACATAGGATCTAGAAGATTTCTTGCCATTGTAAAAGGTACGGTTAAATATTTTAAAGTGGTAATACCATTTGTAATGCTTGGCAAAATAGATGTGTATCAGGAGCACATATTCAGTCAAGAATTTAGTTGAGTTAGGAAAAGTCAAATGAAACATCATTTGTGTAAATATTGGTGAACACCTTGACAGATGCCTGTAATGTTTCATATATGATATATTTTTCCATTTTAATGGGGTAGAATTTATCAAATTGTTACAGAGACTTTGGGGCATGGTCTTGTATCACTTTTCCCATCAAGTTTTACCTACAAAAGGCATTTTTCCATTCCCTATTTTTATATATATATATATTTTTACAGCATGCATCCCCCCAGCTGCTCGAGCCCTCCTGTAGTGCTTGCCCTACGGGCCTCTGGAAAGCCTCTGGTTCTTGTTAAAATATTTTGTATGTTTTAAACTTTTACTAGGTGTTTGAGAGATAAAACAACCACAGGAAAAAGGAAATGCATCTTTTGACACGTTTCTTAAATGCAGTTGGATTTTGATGAAATCTAAAGAATTGCTTTAAAGGCCTTGATATACTCCCGGAGAAGTTCTTCTTCACTCTTTGCTCAGGGGTAAACTCGGAAAAGCTGAGCAACAGTATACTGTTTGCGAACAATTTAACGGCGCCCACGCTGCTGCAGATAAGTATGTAAATATGTGCTGCACACAACAAATACACATCAAAAATGACTACGGAAAGAGAAGAGCAGTTAAGAAAACATCTGGAATTGTAGGATTTCTAATATGATTACAACTTCAACTAAGAAGATCTCCTGTGTTTTTGCTCGTGTCTGACCACGGACTGGGCATATAAATGAACCACATCATAATTCGGTGTCAAAGAAGGTGGAGCCTCAGAGAAGTTTGAAGGTGTTTAGCTAGTGCTTAAGTTTTTCAGGACGTTTGCACTGCAGAGCTGTTTCAAACCACCGAAATAACTCCAAATGTTTTATTTTTGGCCAGAATTTGTTTCAAAATGACACCACAGACGTTTGTTTTTCATTTTCACTTGAAGTACGTGGGATTCTTAATGGACAGTGTGTCTGTGCTGACTGTTTATGTTCAATGATTTCGCTGCATAGCTGTTCCAACCTTCTCTGGACCAGTTAAAAAAATCTTCCCTCTTGATGTTGCCTTATTCGAGGATTCAAATCAGAATGCATTTAAATGAGTTTCATGTTTTTTTTTGGAAATCTACCTGAGTTTGAACTGATGCAATTATAAGGTCCATGAGGTCACATGACAAATAGCAATCTCTGGGTTTTTCTTGTCAGTTAAGCGACTACTTTCTGTGTAAGTGGGCGGTTCTAAGCTCTAATGTGGACCAGACTTCATGGTGATAGTCAAAACTTTGTAATATTATCTGTTTCCATCATTCTTTGATTGTAGATGTTCTTTGGAATCTTCTTAATTCTTACAATCAGTGCTTGAAGTGGGCTGGTACACACCGGTATGCAGTACCGGTACTTCTATATTTTAGCCTTTAGAGTACCTGCACTTTTTGTGCATACCGGCACTTCTGACATGTTGACGGTACTCAGAGTAAAAGCGTCAGGGTCTGGGTGATTATATGATCCCATATATGATTAGAAAGGACACTATATAAATCACACTACCCAGGCGGGATCACCTCTCATCTCGACCAATCACGTGAATGAATGCAAGTGGAGTGTGTGGGGCGCGAGAGCATGTCAGGGGAGGCGTGCAGAGTTGTAGAATAATAATTAATTATTGATTACTAATTTTAATCTGTACTTTATAACGAAAATAATATCTTAAAATGAAAAGAAGCAGGCTTTTGCGATCACATCATTTAAACTGGTAAACTCCTGGAAAGTCCAAGGATCCAGTAAACGAATTCAAACAGTAAGTTCAAAACAGCCGCTAATGCACAGAAAACACGGCCGATTTCATCAGCTATTGCGGAGAGAATAGTGACTTTCGTCCAGATGTCAGTAAAATTATTCTTTTCAGCGTTTATTTGGCTTAAAAGCAAGAGTGTTTTATAATAAACGCTGATTATGCGGTGGTCAGAGATTTAGC
>NW_015640446.1:272544-303522 GCF_001515625.1 Sinocyclocheilus rhinocerous | reverse complement strand
TGTATACCGTGATAAAAGCATTAGCAATTAATCGCAACATGAAAATTTTATACTGACATATCCCTAGTACTGGCACTTCTGACATGTTGCCGGTACTTACAGTGAAAGCGTAGGTGTCTAGGTGATTAGAAATCACACTACCAGGAGGCGTCACCTCTCATCTCGACAAATCACGTGAATGAATGCAAGCAGAGTGTGTGGGGCACGTGAGCATGTCAGTGGAGGCACGCAGCATAGTGGAATAATAATTAATTATTGATTACTAATTTGAATCAGTAGTTTATAACGAAAACAATACCTTAAAAATGAAAAGAAACCTTTTGCGATCACATCATTTTAAACCGGTAAACTCCTGGAAAGTCCAAGATAGGATCCAGTAAATGAATTCAGACAGTAAGTTCAAAACAGCGCTAATGCAGAGAAAACATGGCTGATTTCATCAGAGATTGTGGAGAGAATAGTGACTTACGTCCAGATGTCATTAAATTATTCTGTTCAACGTGTATTTGGCTTAAAAGCAAGAGTGTTTTATAATGAACGCTGATTATGCGGTGGTCAGAGATTTAGCGATTCTGAATGGATCCGTATAGTAGTAAAGGCAGGCGATTTAGTGGTCTTTGGCGTCTCCCTGTGGTCCTGTTTGTTATCGCAGCTTGACTTGTGCTAATTTGTATTGAAAACTTTTATTTAATTATTGATTGATTGTTGCACTATACATACATTGTAAATTATTAAAAAGTACTTATTTATTTAATACAAATAAATAATTAAATAAATCGGGGAGTTCCGGCACTTCTTTTTTTACACTTCAAGCACTGCTTACAATCACGAGAAAATAATCATCTTTTACATGGACTTGAGGAACGTTTGACTCCACCTGTAGCAGCAGGCTCATGCAGCTTCTTGTGTTTAATTGCCATTTATCTTTCAGAAACGTTGAATGTAATCTGAATGCTTCATGAAACTAATTAATCTCAGAAGTTAACGGTCCTGATTATTTCCCATTATTTGGCATTGTGCAGTAATTTGAATTAATTTGCATTTTTATTACATTCATTAAAAAGAATTAAAAAAAACAAGGTGATCAGACATTGATTAATGATTTAATGCAGAATAAGGCATAAATATAATACTGATAAACACTTGAGCTAAGTAACCCAAATGCCATACAATACATACAGAAACAATAAATTAAGTACTGGTATGCATATAGGTATTGACACATACTGAAAATGTTCAGGTTAAAATGTAAAAATTATTTAAAAGGTTAAAATGTATATTGTCGTACAATTTCTAATCTTAAACAAGAATTAAAATGTATAATGATCAAATTCTTGCATAGTTTTAAAAATTGTTTTAAAGTTTAGAGTGTAACACTGAAGGGCACCACACATTTGTATCGAATTAAAAGTGACGGTTTACCCAAGAATGCCTTTATGAATGATTACACCGAAATTCATTCCGCTTGTGTTTCATGAATGAGGCCCAATATGAGTGTCTCAATGGCTTTCACTGATTAATGTTTAAAGCATATAGAGTAATTTAGTAACCATTGTCTAGTGATTACATTACACGGACATTGTAGTTGTCCAGCGGGAAGATACGGACACAAAACAGATGTACTATATTAAGAGGCTCTTATGGCTTTATCAATCCTAACGTGTCTAATTCCCCATGCCATTAAAATCACACTCATCATCTGCCAAATCTAGAGACAAATGTTCTCTCCTCTATCTCTCTTTCATTAGGATTATCCGGCTCCTTTTTCTTAGATATCAGGCTGGCCCCCAACCCCCTTCTGTGCTCTTTAGTGTGATGGCATTTGGGAGATGACAAACCAACACATAGGCGGTTAATTCCTCTGCAATGCCAGGTCGTTCCCGAAGCACCGCGCCATCACAGTGTTTATATGAGAAGAATTCCTCACCCCCTCCCAACGACCATATCATAACCACAGGGAGCGCAAAGCATCAGACGGTTGTTAAAGTGAGTGATGTGAGCTCTTAAGACGATAGCTTTGTCTGCGAGACACCCGCGTCTGATGCTGTTCAAGTTATGGAGGTGTTAGAGGCTGGTGGATGAATTATGACAGCCTATCAGATGTGCATAAAACACAATCTGTTCCTATGCCAGCCTTTTACACGCTGAAGTAGAGCACTGAGTCTGGTGATTTATATAAGCATTTATTCACAATTAGAAAATATGATCATATCAGCGCAAAGCTGATCAGTCTTCATTCGCTCTGGGACTTGTCTGTGCGTGTTTGAGAAAGCATATTTCTCTGAATATGAACACAGTGGCTGTGTTCGCAGTGGCATCCTAACATACTCTTCTTACAACATATCCTAACTTAGGCTTGATGTGACAAGCAATTTGTCTGTCCACATTGAGCACAAAACTACGCCGCAATGACACAATCACAAGCAGGAAATTCTTGATGTTTAATAAAGCTATGTGGAGAGAGATTTTTAACCAATGGCATTTCACAGTGGTTGAAACCCCTGAGTTGATACATAAAAAAAACAACAAAACATAATTGGAAATTTGCGTATTGTATAGGCTAAGCTAGTAGCTAATTGGTATGCTAAGCTGGTACGTTTGTTATAGCTAGCTTGCAAAATGGGAGTTAACTTAAGCCTAGTTCACACTACACGACTTAAAACGTCGGCAGATCACTGTGCTGTTCAGACTACATGACTTCTTGGCTGTCTTGAAGTCGTAGTGGTGTTCACACTACGCAACACTACGTAAATGATCCGCAACAGGGGGTCACACACTACACGATCTGACAACAACTCTGGCTGCGTTCCAGTCCATTTTTTTATGCCCTTCACTCGCTAACTTCCCTCCATCTTGTTTACTCGAATGTACGTCATTGATTAGATTGCATGAGTGCCCACTTCTGGTGGAACCCTTGGAATGGGCTGAATTGGAATTTCCTAAGCCCTTGATCACTTAGAATCCACTATGGAGTTGGTTTATTGTTTAAATTTTTCCCCTTACGAATTTGTTTAGTGCAGCATTTGTATGTATATAGTATGCTTGGGCTATTATAAATGTAAAAAAAAAAAAATCTTTTATATATCATAGAGTTGTTTGTGGTGGGGATAAATTAAATGCGATCTGCGATGACGTCATAGTCGTGTTGCATTGTGGTCTATAGGTTGAGGGTATGTCCATGTAAACTTTCCTGGAACGCACTTTAAAATGGCGGCGGGGATTCCCCCGAGGGGAAGTGCTTAGGGAAGTTTGCGAGTGCGTGTCTAAAAGTGAACTGGAACGCAGCCTCTGTCATCCCAATGACTCTATACCGTCCCCAAACCACGTTTTGTTTTGAGTTGTTTATTTGAAAATGAACATCGGGAAGAAATTAGTGCTGCAAGCTGTTTGCGCGCTGAAAAAAAATCATTTTTTGTGTCCAAACTTTTCTTAAAGCCGTGTTGCTGCTGCTGTTTCTCTTCCGCTGACCTCAACCCTTGCCTTGCTCTCTCATTGGCTGTAGCTCGTCGCGACACCTGATACCACGTGATGTTGAGTCGGCCGACCAGTCCAGATATTTAGCATGCTAGATATTTGTTTGGCATCAGCGAGGCGTCGGTGACGTGTCAGTGAGCCTCTTTGATGTGTCGTTGAGTAGTTCACACATAAAGATTGCCGAGCGCTGATCACACGCTGATTTTCCCCCGATCACAGCCCAACCTGTTGGCGAGCTCGTTATCTTGAAAATCGGGCTTAAAATCCTGTAGTGTGAACTAGGCATTAGAAGCACAATGGTTTGGTTGTATATTGTTTGTGTAATATAGTATAAAATACATTATTGATAATAACACTACAAATAGACGGCAGGCAGTCGGCTAAGTGTCACGTACCCTACTTTGGTCAAAAACTAGCGATTAGGGATTTTAGCTTTATTGCAAATGCCTGGTTTGTACATTTCTTCTTGAATATTTTCTTGGGTAACCGGTGTAACCAATGTATTTCTACATTTCAAAGAGCACCATCTACTGTAAGAGAGTGAGTTTGCATTTTTATTCAGCCCAGGTGCCGTTTTTGTTCAAACCAATTATATGTGACATAAATAATCATTAATTAGGCTGAAATGTGAGGTTTATCATTTTATAAAATGGATAAAAATATTTTTGTCTTGAACTATACGCTTGCTAAGAACAGTTTTTATTTGTGGAAGCTTTACATTTGGTTAGCTAATGAAATATTAAAACTCAAAAATTCAATATGTCTACAATTATTTAATTATGTCATCATGGTATCGCAGATTCACTCTCTCGTTTCATACAAACGCAGCTGCTGCCATTTTGCGACGATTGTTTTGTACACTGTACTGGATTATAAGATAACTAACATACTGGTAAGATTTTAAAACAGTTTTGTCTTAAATCAATATATTTTATCGCCATAATTATTTATGTGGTGAAATGTTGTGTAATAAGTGGTATGACTGCACTGTGTCCATTAAATGTTTGAACTTGCCGCTTGCTCGCAACTGCTGTCTTAACGGAAGCTTTACATTCAAATATTTCAACTCAAATCAATATTTTGTGTCTAATTATTTACTTATGTGGCAAGTAGCCGTGTAACATTACGCTACTTTTAGCCTTACCCAGCAGTTGGTTCACCCTCCCCCAATACTAGAGATTGCAGAGTGATACATGACAGTGAAAAATGACTTGAAATAATCCTGAAAGTACTTTAAGATAAATGATAAAATCTGCCCCCTAAAATCCTAAACTCCTAAAACTCCTTGGTGGAAACACCCCTGATATAGACATATAGATATAATATTTACAACCAAAGCACACTACGCAGTGCTGTTTCCCATGATGCAATGTGCTAAACTCCATTTGCAGATGAACTGGAAGCAATAATGTCAGCCAGAATGTGTAGCATCTCCTTCTTGACTGTCAAAAAAAAAGAAAATAAATGATTTTGAAATGAATAGATAAATAATAAAAATGTTAAATTACACACATTGCATTTAAAATGCAAAATTGGCATATTTATCTCCAAGATGACCTTTTGACGCAGCTCTTATTTGCACATGCAGTGTATTGAGGTCATGTGACGTCACAATGTAGCACACTACTGAACAGTGCTTATTGTTTCACTTATTAACAAAAAATAGTATATACAGATCAGTTTTCAGTAAATAGCACGCTCAAATTTTGTGTACATAGCCAACGGATGCACCTTCATTAATGTGCTGACGTGTACTCTGATTGTGTGATTCATCATTGGCCCAAATCAGTAGTGACATGTCACACCATAAACCTTAGAGAACAGAACAATTTCTAACATATGATCATTACAGAGAATCACCTCCAATAATCTAGACAGACAGATATCATTAAAGCCTGATTATACTGCTAACACCTGACAGAGAGAAGGAAAGAGAAAAGGACATGGGGTGGGAATTGTAAGGATGAGAATGATTTTGGTTCAGATTCAAATTTCACTTCATAGATTGGTTGCATAATGATTCCATTGATGATCCTTTTAAGTACTTGCAGAATAATTGATTTTAACTGTATGCTATTTATTTATTTATTCATGTCAGACTCTGTTCCTTGTTTTGTGTTTTGCTCCCCATGTGCCTTCTTTGCCCTTATTTGGTCTTTCCTGTTTCCTGTTCCCATTACGTTCCCTGATTAGTTAATTCTCTTCAGCTGTGTCATTAATTATCTTAATTTGCTCCTGCGTATTTAAAGTGTGTTCTGCCCCTCGTTTCCCGTCCGGTACTGTGAATGTCAACCTCCTAAGCTACGTGTGTTTTCCTGGTTACCTTGATTTCATTCAATTCTCCTTGTTGATGTTCTCCACGTCTTCTCGTTCCTCGCTCCGTGCTCAAGCACAGTAGCAAACATGCCAATTTAATTATATAACATTTATTTATTTAGTTGTTTAGACTGCTTCAAACCAATAACTTCTGTTTCAGGTAGGATCATTACAGCTGTAACGAATCAGCTCATGGGAAATATGAATAATTTTAATTAGTAGAAAAGTCCATTTCTACTCTGCCTCTTGCCCTGGGACATGCAGGGCTTTTCCCTGCTTTGCATTCTTTTGGCCAATAAACCCAGTGATATCAGCGTTGGTTGCCATGCAACCAGGAGCCTGTTCGGCTTCCTGGGGTGTTACGCATTTCGGGGGGAAGGGTTCATGGATCCTCATATGGCTTGTTAACTGAGGGGGGTTACAGAGTATTTGTTAAATATAAAAACAAAATATATATTGTGTGTTTGAGTGGTCCAGACGCTACACAGCACAATCTCATGACAGTTTGTATCTGTTTTATGTTTTGGTGAAATGGTGACTAATTTGTATGAGATCATGTTCATACGATCTGCTAACGCCCCACTGGTGGTTAGGTTTAGGAGTGGACCTTCATGCTTGTGATTTGAGCTATACTGGTTGTGTTTTATGTTTGTTTATTTATTTATTATTATATGTTTGTATTAATTTGGAAGTCTTGGTTCAATTTAGAATAAACCCCATCATAAATCTCACTTTTTTATGCTTAGAACAAAGAAAAAAAAACAAAAAAAAAAACTTTTAGAATATGTATATTCCACAAACACAAGTCTCACAGTTTTGCTTCTCGAGTAAATTTATTGGAACTAGACAAAAAGAAAATAATAATAATTTTTTTTTTTTCAGCACGGTTCACGATTCCCAGTCCAAAAGGAAAGTCATTTTAATGGAGCCAAAATAGTGAAACAGGATTGGTTAAGACACAGAGAAGAAAGGAAGACGGCAATGAAGGTGGGGGGAAGAGGTGTAAGGTGGAATGAGGAAAAGGAACAGGACGAACCCAGAATTACAGATAGAAAATGAACAGAGAATGACAGAGTGAGGGGGAACAGAGAGATACTCCAGGAGAAGAGCCAGTTTTATTGTGTAGCAGTAATGTGATCAGAATCTTCACAGCTGACATACACTCTCACCTCTCAGAAAGATGATCTATGATGGAAACCACTGAATTTGGAGGGTCAAACAATTATTGAAGTAAACAAAAAAATCTAAATTTGCGCTATTTACTTAATACAAATTCCTGTTCTAAGATGCCCCCTTACGTCAAATTCTAAGGCAATCCCAAAATGTGCTGCAATAAGCTCAATGTGATAAATATATAACTAAATAAATCAAGATAGCAGATGAAGCCATTGATTTGAATTATTTAATTCATTAAAACTCATTCAGACACTGACTTGATTACGTGGCGTATTGGTTCGGTAGGTCCAATCGACGAAATGATTGTTCGAAAGCTGCACTTATTCAAAAACCAAACAACTGATTCATTCACAAATGAAACTCCAGTATTAACTCAAACAGATTTAAAGAGTAGTGTTAAGTTAATATGAGCATGAAATGTTATAATGTTGTACTGGTTACTTGCTCAAGACGTAAAATGTTAAAACTGAAACCTGAACATTGGACTAAAAAAAAAAAAAAAAAAAACACTGAGCAAAATTTGTGTAAAACACATCTGAAGTAAACAAAATGTTAGATTATGCTAGCTAATTTGGCTAGCTAGCTAACCCAGTTATTTCAGTTGAGGTACAAGACACCTGTCTATGAAAAAGAGCATCTGTGTGTTTGATGACACATTACTGCTTATAAAAGTGATCATTTAATCAAACTTACTTTCTACTTTTATGTCATTCTGATATGCACACTAAACAAGTTTCCTAGAATCTCAGTGCTAGTCTGGCTCATGACTGTCTGTGTGAGTCTATGAAAAAACACAAATAATTTGATACGGCTCTGTTTGATGGTTAACGCTGTTAGTTCTGCTTCTCACTAGACCTGAGATCAAATTAGCTGGAGAGGCTGAAAACAACGCACCTTTACCCTTCCTCAGCTGCGACCATACGGACACTTAAGTGCGGTGTACGTGCTGGGCTCTTGATAAAGTCAGTTTCAAGTTTATTTATATAGCAGTTTTTACACTAAACATGGTTTTAAAGCAGCTTTACAGAAAATCGTGATGTTATTGTTTATAATATCTTAACATCTTCATGCCTTACAGACAGATTTAGCAGATTAGATCTGGACAATTATACAGTTATACATTTTGCTATGATATAAACAATCTGGCAGATGAGATTTGCTATATATGATATATTGCTTTATATGAGTATACTGCATGTATGCGTGTAAAGTTGGATGTACTGTATCCAACTTTAAAAATATAGCTGAGGAGTAATATAATTTACATTTTGCGGCAATATAAACAATCAAGGATTTGAGTTTTGCTATACACACACACATACACGTGTATGTGTGTGTGTGTGTGTACGTGTATATACACTAGCTTTCTATTTTTTCTATTCTATCTACTTGTTTTTCGTGTGTGTGTGTGTGTATGTATGTGTATATATATATATATATATATGTATGTGTGTATATATATATATATATATATGTATGTGTGTATATATATATATATATATATGTATGTGTGTATATATATATGTTGAAGGTGTCTGAATATATTTTGGTTTGACTGTATCTATTTGATAAATGAAGTTAACCAACTAACATTATACATACCCTTTTGGTTTCTGTACCCAATATTTAAATAATTTACAAATGTAATAAAAATATAGGTATCGGCATCGGTATCGGCAAGTACCAAAAATAAAAGTATCGGTATCGGGCGAGTACTGGAAAAAGTGGTATCGGTGCATCCCTAGTTGCTATATAGCATATAGCACTTTACTTGAATATATGGTATTTGGATAAAGTTGGATACACTTATCCAATTTTATAGAGAGAGCTTTGCGAAAATACAGTGTATATTTGGCAATGTTATAACCAATCACGCAGTCAAGATTTGCTAAAAAAGACAATAAATAATGTGCATCCATGAGCCCGTATAACCCTGGCTTTTACATCACGCATATTCACACTCACACAACATATTGTAACAAAACCATGTGGATTGACTGCTAATACTCATGACATGTAGCTAGTATGTTGCCGTTTGTTTGTGTGTGTGTGTGTTAATTAAAGTGTTGCAGAGGTTGACAGGATGTGTCCCCAACTCACACAGCACCTGTGGCTCCTCACCCCCTGCCCAGTACATACTAATTATTCCTTCCAAAGCACCACGCACAAATCTTTACCCACCTGGTGTGCGCCAGTGAAATGCCTCTCCCCTGTCGAGTCCACGGAGCTGCAGTTGTGCGAGACCCTGCTCTATAATTGACGTTCCTACTTCATGCCATGTATACGGGTGTAAAAACAGCATAAAGGGTTTTTTCAGCATCACAAGTGTCAAATTTGAGCCCCGACATGACTCAAATAACCCAGGAAAATAACCCAGATCTGAAAGTGTCTCTGCAGAACACGTATGCTAGGGAAATGCCTCGTGAAACAAGATAAATAGCTGTTCAAGGGAGTAGATTTGTGTTTCTGGCTGATAAATCTGATTCGGTTTGTCATCAAGTGTAGAGGCTGTATCGGTTTCATAGGCGTGACCTCATGTGTGTGCATGTGCATACATTTATAAAGGTGAGTGACTGATTTAACAGGTCGTTTCATGGGTAAAATATGTCTACCCCGTGACATTTTCTCTTCCTTAACAGGACAAGATGTGTTAAATATAACCTGCTTGCATAATCAGTGCAATAAACCACTGTTAGATGGGTCGAAATTTGTCAGCCTATAGAAAAGAAACAACACAATTGAGATCTCCTAGATATAGCAATGAGATTAAATGGAGACTTCTGTGGAAGTTTCCTGCTTCTCAGATTTTTCTCATTAATTAGACATTGTGGGGGAAAAAGTGAATGTCTAAAATGCTGTGAGCAGAAATGACCCATTCATTGGCCTATATTTGGTCAGTTCAATTGAGTCACTGACTCCTCAGATCATTTGCTTGAACGGAATGTGTATCTATGTATTTATGCATGTTTATTTGTTTATACATGCATAAATTAATTATTATTATTATTATTATTATTATTATTATTATTATTATTATTATTATTATTATTATCATCATCATTATTATTATTACTACATTAGCCCATTAAATATTTATTTTTGTTTATTTGTTTTACTTAAGGCACCAAGTAAACCAAGAATGCCTCTAAGTGAATGAATGAATGAATGAATGAATGAACACATACATGCATACGTACCTAAGGTGTATGACATTCCTGCATATCTACATCTATAATATAAATAATTTTAGACACGTAAGTCTAACTGAGGCCTCCATTAATTCTTCTGAGCAATGAAAGAGCAACCTCTGAAAATTAAAAAATCCTTCTGTCAGACTTGTTTATTTGTGCAGTCTAAAAAATAACAAGCTATGCTCTACCTAAACTACTTTTTTCCCCTTTTTTCCCTTCTTCTGTGCCTACAGTATCTGAATGTCATGCACACATTTTTTTTTTTTGCTGTGCTGGAACACTAAAGGTTGTTGTTATTTCTGTTGTCATAGATGAAACGGGGACAGACTGGTTTCTCATCAGAGTGGTCAGATGGGCCAGATGTGGAGAAAAGTGGAGGGAGACTAAAAAGTTAGTGAGTAGTTTCTCTATAATAGCAACTGGACAGCACTTTTCTAAATGTGGAGAAAATGACGGCACACAAGTTATACATTTTGGAAAAAAAAAATATTTCAATGCTTATGTGTTTGCTCGCAAAACTTTTTGCATTCTCGTGTGCTTGATTTAAAGGGGTCATATGATGCAATTTCAAATTGTCCTTTCTCTTTGGAGTGTTACACGCTGTTCATGCAAAGATAAGATCCCTAAAGTTGCAAAGACTAAAGTCTCAAACCCAAAGAGATATTCTTTATAAAAGTTAAGACTTGTCCACGCCCTCCTAAAACGCCTCGTTCTAACACGCCCCCACATGTCTACGTCACTGTGTGGGAAGATTTGCATAACACCGGCCAAATGTTCACGCAAAGAAAGAAGGCGTATCTTTTATTCTCACCGTAGTATTGTTGTTGCCGAGCCGCCATGTCGTGGAGACACTGTGTGTTGTGTTGTGAAAGGGAAACTACTTTGTTTGGCCTTCCAAAAGAGGACGATATCCGCTTCGTCATGCCTAGAGCTGATCCGTGCTGGTTGTTGCGGAAATACGAGTTTTGAGCAGTGTAGAGTAGCGCTTGTTGTCTGTCATTTCTCCAATCACAAATGCAGACATGGTTTTAGGTTTACGTGGCGCAATACGCAACGCGTAAAAATACAGTATAAGTCATTATAATCAGTAATTATGTCCCCGCTGGATGCAACAAATGCCTGGTTTGTAATGGGTTTTATTGGTGTTGTCTCATCTTGCCGGGACACGGCATCACAGTATGGTAAGGGGCGTAACATTCCCGTCACACGCTTGAGGTATTCAGCCAATCACAACGCACTGGATAGCTGGCCAATCACAGCACACCTCGCTTTTCAGAACGATGAGCTTTGTAAAAATCGACGCATTTCAGAAAGGCGGGGCATAGAGGAGCAAATGTACATTATGTGGAAAATAATGTTTTTTGAACTTTAAACCGCATAAACACGTTGCATTACACCAAATACACAACATAATGTTCTTTTTAGCAACGTCATATGATCCCTTTAAATAATATGAGGTGGGAGCAAAAAAAAACTATTTCACTTCTTTTGCAAGCAACACAAAGTTTCTTGCAGGAACATAATTAGAGAACACAAATATGTTGTGAGTGAACGCAGTAACATTAAAATATAATTGTACTTCCCAACCCCCCATCTTTTTTTTTTATTTTGTTTTTATGGATTTTTATTGTTTCATGTTAAAGTCTGGGCCTGAGACAAGTGCAAAATAATGAATTATATACATAAATAAAAAATAAAAAAACAATAAAAAATGACAATAAAAATCGACATAAGAGTGCCTGTAGTTGAAGAAACACTTTACAAGGTGTCAGGTTGATACTTTGATTGCTTCTGAGGATGAATTAGTAGATTTGGCAGAATTGCAAGGATGAGTTTGAAATCAAATCTATGAAAGATACTTTTGTTTAAGGCATTTAGTGGCAGTCCAAACCCGCACCTAAATGTCAAATAAAACAAAGTGAATTGTGATTGGAAAACTTACTTGTCAATCAGACAGTCTCTTGACGTCTAGGCGTTCCTGGCCTAAATAAGCTGTGATGTGGGCCAGACTTTAGCTTTGTTAATCTTGTTTTTCTACAGAACATGAGGTAAGAGAAAGAGAGAGAACAGGGGGAGGAGGTGGTGCAGGTGGAAACGGCGAGGATTGAACACGGAGTGGGAGTCGGCAACTTTGTTTAGAGCGGAAATGATGAAAGGTTCAAGTCTGATTGATCTCGTGCCATGTGTGTTTGTGTGCATGTACGAGTGTTCCAGTGCTAATAACACGAATCTCTTTTGAAGAGGCACAAAGCGTTCATTCTTCCTACGAGTTCCCAGAACAGAGGCGAGCTGCCTCTGTCAGCTGTAAAACACAGGAGGAAGAACTTCCAGAACATCTGACTTGACTGGATTCCCCTTTTACAAGTTTGCACTTTTTATTTAGTTACTCTTTATATGTTCATTATAATAGCAGGCTATTTCAAACCAAGTCCTCCTTTGACTTGTAAAATGTGGTTTCTAAGTGAACACATTTAGTTTTTCTTTATTCTTTTTTTTTTCTTTGTATCGCTGCATCTTTTATAGTCTGCATTAATATGCATGCACCTTACAGCATGTCACAGATTTGAAGTGAGAATTTCTCAGATCATAATAAACATAAAATAATGTGAATATATTAACAACTGTAATTATTTGTTTTAAAAAAAATGTGTTTTAAGTGTGCGTGTTAAGGACAAAATCTGTATGTTAATATATGGGTTGCCCGGTTTTTAAATGAACAAAATGATATAAATGAACAGATGGCTGACTAGTTGACCGTTCACAAGATGATTTTCAAAATGGCAAGCTCCAGTTTCATTTGCTGGCTTTATGCAATTTTTCGTAGCACAGGTTTTTAAGAATCCACTGGGAAACAAATTCGTGTTTAGAAACAGGTTTAAATTTGTCAGAAATTTAAGAAATTATAAATGTCATGTATAAATCAAAGGAGTATTTCACCGACCTCATGCATTACTTAGTCACGTTGGAATTGTAAGGGAAACAGGTCAATTTAGCTCAAAGGGAATCATTTAAGATTTTAAAGGGAATTTGGACAGAATCACTGTTTTACGGCTGATCACTGAGACGGCCAGCGATTCATTGAACGAGCCGTATGACATCAGTTCTGCAATGGATATTAATATCCAAAGTATAGTGAAAACACTATTTATTAGCACAGTAACAAGATCGGCAGTTTAAGACATTAACTTGTAAGCACAAAACACAAGATACTTCTCTTTTCAATATAAATAAGGTACTTGCGTTGCGTGTCCGGGGTTCCCTTTATATATATATATATATACTGTATATATATATACTGTATATTTTTTTTTTCTTCCGCTAGAGCACCACTTAAGTCTTCTCCTCCCATTTCTACCAATGATGCTTGATTCAACTTCCCGCGTCTACTGTACTACCTGTGCAGCATCAACAGCGCAACTGGGTTGTTGGTTGCCAGGTTGAGGTCACAAATGGGTTGAAATTTGTATGGTGTGTCGATTGTGTGAGTAGGATGCGTTTCATACAAGGTCTGGCAACTGCACAACCTTGGAATAATTTATTGATGTGATTATTCATATAACGAGGTTTGGGCCATACAAAGAAATAACAAAATAACATGCCCCATTCCCTCAACAAAAACACAATAGGATTTTTCCATAGTTTTTTTTTTATGGATTATTGCAGACAATAAGCTCTCAGAGATGGGTGTGAAATACGGGTGACTCCTGGGAAAAACAGAAGTGTTGACAGGAATGTCGGGGACATTAAATGTCATTACACCGAACATGTAAACTTATCCACTTTTGTTTTTACAATCGCCCTCTTGCAAACTATTCTAGCTTGAATTTTCTGTTTTTATTTATTTATTTTTTCATTAAAATAAAGACTGAAAGTGTTGACGGAAGGTGAAGTTGAAGTCATGTGACCGTGGTGTGGTTAATTTATACCCTACGTTTAGCCATTTACCTCTGGTGATTATATTTAGACTTATTTTGTTGGTCCGAGAGCTTATTGTCTGCAATAATCCATAAAAAAAAAACTATGGAAAAATCCTATTGTGTTTTTGTTGAGGGAATCAGGGTGATGCTAACTTCTGAGATGGTCTAAAAAAGAAACAGCATCAATTTTACTCTGGGGAAAAAAAAAAAAACGAAACAAAAATGATGCACTTCTCCTTAAAGAATTGTGTTTGGGTATTATTTATACTTTGGTTTTCATTATAGTTCCAGGTGAGAGCGGTGGTATTATCAGTATGTGAGTGTATGTTCTGCCAGTGTGTGCATGCCCCAGGCCTGCTGAAATCTTGTCACATGCTGTCTTCCTCTTCCTTTCCGAAGTCTGTTACACCTCTCTTCTTCCATTCGCTCTCTCTCTCTCTCTCTCTCTCTCTCTCTCTCTCTCTCTATCTCTCCATCCTATCTCTCTGCCATTGTGGCAGGACCGATTGTTGCTCAGTGACAAGCACAGCTTTAACATTTCAGCAGAGAAGAATCAGGTGGCAGTTTCATATATACCCCTCTCTCTATCTCTTCCTCTCTCTCTAGGATGTGACACATTCAGCTACCCCATACCTGACACTGCTGATATTCTTTCTCACTCTTTTTCTCCATCTCTATCTCATTCTGTCTATCTCTGTTTCTCAGCCCTGTATCAGATTTCCTGCCTTAATTGGAAGGAGAAAGTTTTACAGAGTCTGACGACTTGTATGACGAAGGTAGAGTGAGAACATATAGATACACTGTTTTTTTTTTTTTTTTAAGTATCTATATTTAAAATAAGTCCAACTTACTTGGGAGGCAAAATTGTGTGAAAAATAACATTTGAAAATATTTAATACTACTACTACTACATACATACTGTATATGCATACATACATGCATACATGGTGTTTGTGTATGTGTGTATATATATATATATATTATATGAAAAACTGGTTTATTAAAAAAAATACCACACTTGCTGTTTTAATTGCTTTATTCGCGAGCACTTATGCGCCGATTGCCAACAAAACACAGAAATTTGATGCAGTTTTACTTACCGCCTGCGGTTTCTGACTCCTAACCAGGATCCTTTATCCCTGGGACCTCTCCATCTTTCAGTATCAAACAATGTGCAAATCCAGTGCCGAACTGGGCCTTGTCGAATATGATCATAGAATAGAGAAAGAAGAAACATGTAAGAGCTTTGCTAGAGAAGAAGAAAAAGAGAAAAAAAACCTCCACCGTTTAATGGCTTATATATATATGTATATGTATGTATATATGTATGTATATATGTATATATCTGCAAAAATGTCAACAATTCTGTGTTTTTCTGTCAATATGGGGTGCTGTGTGTACATTAATGAGGAAAAAAAATTAACTTAAATGATTTTAGCAAATGGCTGCAATATAACAAAGAGTGAAAAATTTAAGGGGGTCTGAATACTTTCCGTACCCACTGTATATATATATATGTATGTATATACAGGGAAAGTAGTCTCTCTTGTCTGTATGCTATTGTTGTTGATAAAATGTTGTTATTTTTATCTTTCTTTTCTTTCTTAAATAAAAACTTGACCTGAAAACTGAAAATGATTACAAAACTGCTCATTTAGTGTTTTATCCAAAACATTTAGACACATACACATGCATAAGCTTATATAATATTGCAGTTACCCTGAGGCTGAGTGTTGGATCTATTCTCAAAGGCCGGATCAAACATAGTTTGCCTGAAGGCAGGGCAAGAGCTGTTCTCACATTCTCACTGGTCAGCAGTATTCCTGCCATAAACCTCAAATGGAGTAAAGCAAAGACTACTGAGAGTAAGACGTTTAATGACCTAAATGTCTAGCTTACAGCTAGTTTATTTGTTAATAACTAGCTACCTGAATTATAACACATCCAACATTGTTATTATACCCTCTTTAGGTTTGTTACACCACTGTAACACGTTAAGCATATTCAGCGTGACTGTTTGCATGCAGTGCATCTGCATACTGTATAAAATGTTTCTAGACAATTGCAATTACAGAATGCACTGCAACAAGCTTACCATTTTAGCCAATATAAAAAAATGGACTATTTCATCCAATATTTGTGTGTTTTTTTTAATGGATTTAAAATTTGAAGTTAAGAACAGTGTTAGCTTATCAACATGCTAACGTCAAACTCCATTGGAATCATTTGTGAGTTGAGTTTCCTTATGCAGGGCATTTTAAATCAGTCACTTATGAGGTTCCTTTTTGGTTAATATGCCGCCTTTAGGGATGTTCAGGCTGACAGTGATTTGCAGCGACAAGGAAACCTGATTCATTCATTTTCAATGAAAGCTGGTGATTTGATGCAATGTGAGGGACAGAGACTGTTGGTGATGCGATAAAGTTGAGGCGAGTTCAGCTATACCAGCTGTGGGTAGGACAGAGAAGCCCATGTGATCTGTCACATGATGCACTTGAATACAAGGACGCCTGCTAGCAAACAACTCAACTGAACACTTATAAAAAGTAGCTGCCTGTGTAGACAATAGCTCACTGTTGAGAGCTGTTGCTGTTTTGAATTTCTGATATTTGCCGTTCTGGCATGAATGAAATTCAGTTCTCATTCTGTCTCTCTCTTTTTGTCTTGCGTCCCCTATCACACAGAATGATTAATGGGGAGGTGTGTCAGAGGCATTTGATTAATGTCTAGCATCTTCCTCCACATTGTGAGATAGAGATGAGGGGTAGGTTATGGTGGGGTTTGTACAGATAAGGATTATGGCTTGTTTAAAAGCTGATATCTCATTTTGAATGAAGATATTTGGTAATGTATCAGCCCTATATTAACACTAGATTAAATCCTGAGATGTTTATCAGATACACAAAGTAGATATGGAGTGGAATTTTCTTTCACACACTCAAGTATGAAAATGAAATAGCAGTTGAAATCTAGTACCAGACTCTTTGTGTAATCAGCATTCTGTTTTTATATATACATTGTACAGTGTACATTACAATGCACAGTGTAGCCTGCCATGTCTCATTGTCTCACAGGCATTTGTAAGTTGTAGTCAGATAAACACTGTTAAATACAACAGTTACTGTAGTTGCAGTGCTCGAATCTGATTAGTTGAGCAGCGTTGTATCACATTTGTTGGTGTTTGTGTGTTCCAGACAGACTGGTGGTGTAGATTTGTCATTGAGTCTTTTTGCATGTTACATTGATATGCCAGTAGGTGCTGACAAGTGACTGTCATTGATCCATTCATTCAGTTGATTCGTTCAAAAACACTGATTTATTCAGGAAAGAACCAAGTGGAGCGAATCATTGAATTATGCGTTCAACCAATTAATTCAAAAATGCAGGTGACCTATATGAGTGAGTGGTTGAATAATTCATTCAGCTGTAAATAAATAAATAAGGAAAAACATCAACTGAATTAAAAGAATAATAATAATAATAATAATAAACTTTTATTTCAACTAGTTGCCAAGGAAACATTTCTCATTTTCATTTAGTTTAGCTTAGTGTAATAAAATAACTAAATTTAAAACTGAAATTAATAAGTGACAAAATAATTTTAACAAATTACAAAAAAGCATAAAAAATTCTAAAATTGAAAATGAAATAGAAAATATAATATTATAAAGTAATTCAAACTATTATTAAAAACTAGAATAGTACCTCAGTGATAGTCAGTGTAACTTCTCAGTCACAGTCCTTCTTAACAATAATTGTTGCCATCTTAAAGGAATAAAATAAGGTATGTATCAATACTATTACCATCATAATGGTCATAGCCATAAAAAACACACACATTCCATTGCATTGTTCAGCTATTTAAATTTGTGTAGATAAAAATGTGATACAAACAATCAATCAATCAATAAACAAATAAATAAATAAAACTTGTTTATGCTATGGTTTTATACATTTCTGATGGAATAATTTTGCTAGAATAATTTTGCAGAGGGATGAAAATAAATAAATAAATAGTTTCACTTGTCTTTCATAAATAAATGCCATTATATAAATAACAAATACAAATCTGTGAAATATTAAAGATTAAATGCTTTAAGAATATTATATTTGTTCAGTTATGTGCACACAACTCTTTCTTTCTTTTTTCCCCCTCGCTGTTTTCTGAAAGATTTAATGAAGGGTCAGAGGAAGAGTTTGCAACATGAGCGAGAAGGAATTTCTGGAAAGGTTCGGACACTGAAGTCTCACCTCTCTACAGCTGTCAGCGGTTGTTACGGTAACAGTAGGCCAGTGGACCGGAGTTAACTAGACTGAAGGAGCCATGGTGTGTGTGTGTGTGTGTCTCGCATGTAATGCAAGAGCATCACCTTTCACACTATTGAATTTCACTACGTTTTAACCCACCCATGATTGCATTTTCATATGATTAACATCTATTACCCTGATGGTGTAAACCTTTAGACAGTTCACTATCTACACGGGGGTTTTTTTTCCATGTCTTTGTGTCTCGCAGCGAGCGCTCTGAAGCAGGGGTGGGCTGGGTAACGAACTGCTGACTGAATTGATTGAAAAATTAATTTTCTATTTTCATCCAGTTGAGAAGCAGATTTAATTGATTTAAAAACGGCATGTAATTATACCTGCGTGGGGAAGACATGTTGCTGTGTATGCGTGTTTTTTTGTCCTTGTGTGTGTGTGTGTGTGTGTGTGTGTGTTTGAGAGAGAGAGAGAGAAAGCGCGGACTGACCACAGACATGTAATTGTAATTTCCTGTTTTCAATTGCCTTTTCTCTCTATTTTAAAGCCGACATCACACAAGCGTGTTACAAAAAAGTGGTTAATGGACAGAAATGTCTGTCCTGTGACTTCTTTCGTACTGAATCTGTATTTCAACTTTTGGTAACACTTTATTTCGATAGTCCACTTTAGACGTTCTATTAACAGTAAGTAACTTTGCAACTACATGTCAACTAGCAGTTAGTAGAGTATTAGTAGACTGTCTGCTTAATATCTTCTAACACTTTCTTTGTCAACTTATTCTACTAACCCTAAACCTACCCTAACAGTCTACTCTGAGAGTTAGTAGACATGTAGATGCAGATTGAGAATTAGTTGACATGTAGTTGACATGTAGTTACAAAGTTATTTATAGTTAGTAGAATGTCTAAAGTGGACTATCGAAATAAAGTGTAACCCAACTTTTTTGTAGTATCATTCCTAAATGGGCATTGTATTCCTATGGAGCCAGATCAGCCTCAAAAATAATACATTTACAAAACAAAATTCACAATTTACATTTACAAAATCAGATCAATAAATTCAAAACACAATTCATAAATGCACAAGTAAAATCATAAACATTTCCCCAAATGCTCACACAAATGCATCTTACCTAAATAAATGTAAAATGTTTACACAAATATGTATATATCAAGTTATTGAATTAATTTCCAGCACACATTTATGAATGATGTTACATGTATTTATGGATCATTGAATCTGCCTTTGCAAATCGTCACACGTGCGTGGACTGCTTTGAATTTGTGTGTGGTATTTTTGAGACCTTCCTGGCAGGTTAAGATTCATAAATATCTTTTTTTGGAGGATGTTCCGTTCAGCCAATCACGGTGAGCTTTTAATCCACCAATCAAAACACTCTTTACTGAACAGACTCAAGAAGCTCAACGCTGCGCTTGTACTGTGCATTGTTCCATGATCCATGATGTAAAGACATTTTAATGGGTACTTTTTTTTAGCACCTGATTACAATTTCTACAAAATCACATTATGATTTATATCGTTCCCTCAAAATACAGCTACCCGGTTAGCCTGCTGTCTTATACACTCACGTGTGAAATCTCACATTCAATATAAAACTGGTTTACCTAGCCGTATTGAACCCTGTAGAATACTGAATTAATATTAATAGAAATGCTAAAAATAGAAATGATAATTAGTATTCAATATTAGTGATATCTACTAGCCCATGACCAATATATATTCAACAATAGTGCATAGCAATAGTTTGACTGACCTCTAATATAAGTTATATATCACCACTTTTTACAGTTTGAAGCTATTATTTATTGACGTAGTTTGAATCTCCTTTCGGTTATTAGCAAATAATCTCAAATATTGTCACCTCTACTTGACATTCTGACTTAAAACCTCACAATTTTAATCTTCAAAATGAAGTCCAGCAGTGGTTTGATGCATTTCCTGATTTAGGCCTATTTTTCTGCCATAAACCGCTGCGTTCCAAAGTGTAAGAAGTCCATTTATATTGTGCATGGTATTGACTTGTCATTGACCCGTGTTAAGACCCCTCATTATGCTGTAATTAAGCTTTTATTG
The DNA here is from genome assembly GCF_001515625.1 of Sinocyclocheilus rhinocerous. Taxonomy (NCBI): domain Eukaryota; kingdom Metazoa; phylum Chordata; class Actinopteri; order Cypriniformes; family Cyprinidae; genus Sinocyclocheilus; species Sinocyclocheilus rhinocerous. The sequence goes on along the minus strand of NW_015640446.1, from coordinate 283,091 downwards.
ACAAACTCTACGAGATTAAAGTACCACTGTGCTCTGTTGGTGATTGCAGTCATCTGAACAAACAACACTTTGATAGGCCAAACACACAGTTACATAAGTGCGTGTGTTTGTGTTTAGATAGGCCTGTCCTTACCAATCAATTGAATTTTCTTACTCGCACATGCTGCCATAATCAGCCTAATTAAAATCCAACATCTTTTACATGCAACATTCCCACAAATACTTCTCCAACCAAGCTCCAAATTAGCTGTTTTCCATTTTAACTTTTTGCTTTAATCTCAAACATTAAACTGTCAAGGATTTAGGGTAATTATATATGCTAATTTCGTTTGCTCAATTCCGTCGCGCATGCCGCAGACCCTCTTTAGACATCGTCGCCTGCCACAAATATTAACTCAAATCTTCCCAGCACTGCTCTAATTGGCGAACATTTCCATTGTAAATGCTGTACTGTAATACTCTTTTTATACATTTGAATATTTATTAGATTAGTTAAACTCCAAGTTAGAAGAGAAGCAGGCTCTGTTTGTTAATGTAGATTTCTTCTGTGATTGTGAACTGGTACGTTTAAGTGAATTACTTCCTGTGAGAGCTGTGTTTTAAGGTCTAATTTAATTTTCTAATTTAATACAAGTTATTTTGTATATTTTGTTTAAAATTTTACTTAAGAATCAGGTATTTATACTTAAATAGTTAAGTGTTTTTATAGTTATATTAAATAGTGCTTTTCTTTTAAACGTTTTATTCATCAAAGAATCCTGAAAAAAGTATTTTAGGTTCCAAAAATAAATAAAAAATTAAGCAGCACAACTGTTTCCAACATTGATAATAAATCAGCATATTAGAATGATTTCTGAAGGATCATGGGACACTGAAGACTGGATTAATTTAATTCTGCCACCACAAGAATTAATTGTATTTTAATGTATAGTAAAAAGAAAAACATTATTTTAAATTGTAATAATATATATATATGTGTGTGTGTGTGTATATATATATATATATATATATATATACATATATATATATATATATATATATATATATATTATATACTTTCTTTTTTTTTTCTTTTCTGTATTTTTGATCAAATAAATGCAGTCTTGATGACACTTCTGTTGACTGATGAGAATTTCCATTCATGGATATAATATTTTGTTATTAGAATCTTAATATTACATATATAAGCCACGTAGTGATCACAGTGGGTGGGAAAAAAGGCATATTACATCACATAATATTCATCAATAATTTCTATTATTATTAAATTAAATTATCAGCGTAACAATTTTATTGGAAAGTTAAGTTCAGAATTAAAATAGAGTTTTGGAGCCCACTGTATGTCAACCGCATACACACAGTACAGTATATTAATCTCTGAACTGGTCTCTACAGATAACTTTAGTTTCTGACTCCAAACCAGTGTGCAACCTGTGACCTCTGACCTTTGATCAGCCGCTTGTGTGTGTGTGTGTGTGTGTGTGTGTGTGTAGATGTGTGTGCATGCATGCTCACGAGTCCCAAGCACCTTTCTCAGTATTGATTCAAAGACGATTGGTTCAGCTAATGACTATTTACCCAGAGATATTAGTGTACCCTTCCCCGGCCCACAGCTCTTGCTCGCTGCCTCTTTTCACTTTCATTTGGAGGTGTGTAATTTTGTGAGTGTAATTAAATATTCATGTGTGCAGAAGGAACCTAGAAAACAAGAGAAAGAAAGAGAGAAAGCAAGGTGTGTTTAATAAGCAGAGAGTCTCTGGCTGTGCAGTTGGAGAAAAAAAAAAAAACAGCTGAGATCCAGTCCACAGGATATACAGTACACTAATCCAGCTTTTATTAGGAATGAGAAAAATATGGAAAATTACAAGGTAAAAAAAAAACGAGGAAAATGCATTAATGCATTAATTTTTTAGATTAATTAGCATATTTTTGCCTTTATTATTTTATTATGTGTAAGTAAATAAATAAATAATAATTAATTAATCAATCAAGTGTCACATGATCCTTCAGAAATCATTCTAATATGCTGATTTGGTGCTCAATAATTATTGGTACTCAATTATTAATTATAGTTCTTATTATCATTAGTGTTGAAAATAATTTTTGCTGCTTAATATTTTTGTGTGAAATCGTGATACATTTTTTCAGGATTGTTTGATGCATAGAAAAGTTACAAAAGCACATTTATTTGAAAGAGTTTTATACTACAACTATATAAATGTCTTTACTGTCGCTTTTGAGCAATTTAATTATTCCTTTATTGTAATTTAATAATTACAATAAAATAAGAATTTGTGTTTATAAATTATTGTTTATGTGTAATCGTATTTATATTTTAAAATTCAGAAATGTAATGCTATTCACAAAAATGTTTATGTAACAAAAATTATTGTGAGTATATACATATAATTATTTTATAATAATTATTTGTAAATGAATAAATACTTTATATAATACACTAGCAAGAGTGACAGTTTCAATACATTATATATACACATTCAGGAATAATCTTTCAGATATATTTCTTTGACTATGATTCTTTCTTTTTTTTCCATTACAGGTAATTCAGGTAAAATCAACTACACTTGTGGAAACTTTTACCACAATTTTGCAATATAACATCTAAATTTGTAATGATTTTAAGTTAAATATCTGATTTACTATTTCACATAATTGGCAATTAAAAATGTAGTAATGATTATTTGATAAATTCTGTAAAAAAAATAGATCACCTAGAATACGTTTACCCCAGGGAGCTACTTGCCCTAGATAGTGGGGCAAGATGGCCCATTTAAGTGACTTTTCTCCCCCGTATATTTACTACTACATTGAACAATGCATCATCCTGTATATGCTAAATCTATAGTGTAAATAAGTAAAATGCATCATTAAATGCACATTGTTCTTAAGGGGTCCAAATCATCCCTGATATATTTGCCAAAGAGTGTGTTTATAGCACAGAAGCTGTCACAACAGCACACATGAAATGGTTTTGAACTCATAAGCCCTCCAGTGAATGTCTGTACATCCTCATGAATATGTTGCATGCTGATGATGTCATGTACTACTGACCCCTGCCACATTACACCCTTAGGAAGCGTATAGTGTGTGTGCGTGTGTTTGTATGAGGTCGGTGGCTCCCTTTAAGTCTGTCTGCATTGAGCTGCGGGCCCAGCGGCAAAGAGCCATACCTTATTGAAACACAAATACGCTCTCACATTTCATTTCTCCTTGTTCTGCAGCAATGCATATTTGTTGAGTGTGTGCGGCCCGGTGTTTGTAAGAGTGAGGGGAAGTAGACTGGATAATGATTGATATGTGTGGAGAAAGAGAGTCATACATTATTGATGAGAGAGTTTATTGCGTCCCTCAGCATAAGTTTTATGGATTCAGACACTGTTATTGGAGCATGCAGGGGTCCTGTGCGAGTCGGGGGGCGGAGTTTACCTTATGTTAGAGCGTTTCAGATGAGCCTGATCATTCCTAAGTGTTTGTGGATGTTGTTTGAATGCATTTGTTGGCATGGGATGCACACAGAGAACCTAATTTCTCAGAATTCCATATGGTATTCAACTCAGCTGGACCTCTTTCTACATTTATGAGGTTCCCAGAAGCAGAAGTCTTCATACTGTAGTACAATTCCATATTAGTGAACAGAAACTACAAATATTATTCATTCATTCATTCATTCAATTTTATTTTTTTTGCAAAAGAAAAATCCACAATAGCATTTTTTATAACTTCCCAAAAGAGGGAAAAATAGTGAGCAATTGATTATGCTGGTCAGAAGAATAGAAAAAGATGTCAAATTTGCTGTCACTCGCTCAGCATTTGCAAACACTCACACAGCAGCAGCGTTAACTAGTTTTCTATAGGCTAATATAGTGCCAAGGTAACGAAGTATAGTTTTTAAATGTACATTATTTTATTTATCATTTTGTTTATGAAACTATAATGATCTTTGCTAGATTTATGATGCTAATAACTGTGGAAACGTTCAACAGCGCCCATCCACTTTTTCAGTAGCCTTGATTCCAGCAGTATTTTTCTTATTCATTTTTCTCATAGGGATTTTAGAAAGTCTTCATTTAAAGGGATAGTTCACCCAAAAATGAAAATTTGATGTTTATCTACTTACCCCCAGGGCATCCAAGATGTAGGTGACTTTGTTTCTTCAGTAGAACACATTTTTAACTCCAACCGTTGCAGTCTATCATGCGTGCGCTCAAAGACAGTTGGACATAGTGGTGTATTATAGGTAAAAAATGATATAAATACTGTTCGGTTTCTCGCACAAACCGATTGTTTCGTGTCTTAGGACATCAATGTGTCGTCACGAGCCGTAGGGTTTAATTTGGATTTGTCTGTGCATGTTTTTTTTTACTCTCATAGATTTTGTTACCATTGCCATGCATTATACGACTGATAGACTGCAACGGTTAAAGTTAAAAATCATCATATGTGTTCTACTGAAGAAACAAAATCACCTACATCTTGGATGCCCTGGGGGTAAGCAGATAAACATCAAATTTTCATTTTTGGGTGAACTATCCCTTTAAGAGATGTAAACTAGGGGGAATCGCAACATTACAAATTTAAGGTACAAGACTCTGTGCTTAATGGCTTTAATGAGAAAACATCTACAATCCCATAAAGCATTGCAAATGAGCCTATATTAAAAATGATGGAGACATGTATAACTATTGATTTAAAAAATATAGAAACAACATATTTTGCATACAAATGTTAAGTACTTTGAGAGCATAGGGAAACTGACTCTCTGTCATTCGCTCTGCTTCATGGGAGTGGACTCACAAAAAATAGATTTTTGGTGCAATTTGCTTGTCATGATTCTTTGGTAAAATTGTTGCTGCAGAATCATGGGTAATGTAGGTTTCACCAGGAATTCTGCTGTTAAACACAATTATATAAAAAAAAAAAACTGGAAAAATTCAAGCTGATGGCTTCAACTAAAGCATATATTATTGAGAAACAACCTTGTAGCTCATAAGTCTAAATGCTTTTAAGTTATTTTTTAAAATCAAATCCCCCTAAAAAGAAAATGAATGGTATTTTTACTTCTGGAACCCAACTCTTACACTCTAATCACCTCATGCAAGACACCTCTTTTGAAGTCCATTCAACTAATAATGTCAGAATTTCCAACTTCCTAATTGGATACATGTGACAAAAAGTTAGAATTCCAACTTGGAATTGTGCAGGAATCCACATCCCAGTGTTTGCATGTACAGTATGTACATAAACGTCATACAAACATGTTTGAAGACAAATGCAAATTTAGTCTTCATGTTCAGAAATCAGAGATATCAAGTAGGAATATCCCACATCCGTCTTGGCTGGAAAGCTGTGTTAGTGCTCCGCTTTCACATAGCTACACTATTGATCAAACTGATATTTTTATCTCTCTCTTCTCTCTTGACGAGACCTGTCTTTGGGTGGGATTGGATTGTCTTTTTCCGAGTGCTAGATATTGTCGAGATTGCTGGGAGAAAAAAAATAATAATAAATTACAGATGTGTATGTTTTTCACTGCCGAGCTCATAAAGTGCATCACTTGCAGCAGAAATCATTACTTTTTCATAAATGGGATGTAATTTGTCTCATAGTAGCTCGGAGGCCTTAACAGTGTAGGTCATGTGGCCACTGAGGGAGCAGCTGATTGGTTGATAGCAGTTATTGAATGAGGACGTATAGATCTGCATTGAATAGGGGGTGGCGATTTGTCACTGTCTCTCCACACAGGAGAATATAAAGTTATAAATATCACACCCACACACATAGAGCTGATATTTTTTTTCCTTCTGTCTCAATGTGTCTTCATTGAAAGAGATGCATTCCTTGAATTTGAGAAATTAACAATGAAGTTCTTCTCTAGCAGTTTCTGTGCGGTTTATTCTACATTTATGAGCTGTTCTTGCAGTATGTTCTTTATTTTGCAGCTTTGTTGCAGTGAGTAAATTATAAATTATAAATTATGTTAGATAACTTTCAGTTGTCGAGTAGAATATATTAAGTACATTGTAATAACTATGGTGTTACATTGGTTAAACCAATCTTTAATTACATCATATGCCAGTTAATTAAATGGATGAACTGAAATCAATTATATAATTATTAATTGTAATTATACAATTCTTCATTTCAGAAGAAGGAGATTTTGTCACATTTGTCTGTTCTTCAGGGTATTTTTAGAGAAATTTTGTCACCGAAAGTGTGGCCCAACATGTACCTTATGTGGCATGTTTTTCGTCAATCTTGACTCGCTCCAAAAGGTGTGTAGGTCTGAAAACAAGTCATTCAAAGGAATTGTGAAGATTTCTAAGGGACCTTGACCGTATGCTAGAAGTAGAACCCTTGGACCAGACATCTAGACACCAAAAGAACTGACAAAATTACTTGCTCCATGTCATTTGAAGAGAGGTGGCCTGAGGGAAACAGAACGTTGAGAGGGAACAGGGAAGCCGAAGAAAAGCAGAAAACTTACACAAGATGAAAAGATTTGGTTCAATCCTATCAGACTCCACACAGATCAGATACAAAGCATCAGAATGCTTTGCTCAGAGCATACACATGAGACAAGCATACACATGAGACATCAATGTATTGATACAGATTCAGACCTTTTGTTATGATAATGTTGATAGCCGGATGCTTGTAGTGTGTGATGGTGAGAAGTCAGGTGCTGTGCCTGGTTTCTTAAGAAATCCATGAAATATGAGTGTTGGTGGCTCAGTGTACACATATGAGATATTTATGGCAACTTTAAGGGAATAGTAAAGGAAAATCATTACAAAAACAGTATTTTTATTATCATTAATGCACGTTCATTGGTAGCACACCTTCTCTGGCCACCCAGGCTGAAGGAACCAGGCAGTGCTGACATGATTGGAGGTGGTTGCTTCATGTCAAGGGATATCGAAAATGTAGACAAGCACAGCTTGAAGTCCACAATCAGGCTTGAGCCAGAATAAGCCACAAGCTAAAAGGGCACCTGAACCCTGATAGAAGTAGAGTGGATTTGAGGAGTTTTTGAAGCCAGTGTCAGGATTCAAGTGGATTACTGTCAATGGAAGACAGTAGATCACTGGAGATTTGATTTTGGGTGGTACCTTTAGCTCGACATCTGTATATGGTGTTTAAATAGTAGGGCTGCATGATAATGATTACACTGATAATCATGATTACTTTGCTCAAAAATTATATTCGCAGTTATTAATCATAATTGTTTTCATTTGAGAAATTTCTTTATACGTTTCATCGGAATTCTCACATTTTCACATAAACACAAGTTATGAGACTGTCAACTCTTCGACATGAATTTGCACGACTCTTCAGTTTGTATTGGAGTGTAAGGTAAGATGTCAGTAGTTAAACATTTAATATTTGACAGCTGTTTTACAACAGAAATATTAAATGACCAACAGTAATATCCAGTTATGTAAACTATTATATTTTGTCAAATTATGCTGAATCATTTACAGAATTCATGTAATTCACAACTGAACGTGATGGGATAATATACAAATATTATTTGCAAATATTTAGAATTGGTTACTTTACAACAAAAAAAAACTGCGTGTGTTACACTTTCATTTGAGCAGAATATTGCAGTGGAGATCGCTAAACTCTAGCATGCGTGTGCGCTCGGTTGCCAGGTTGGAAACTTTCAGTTGTCGAGTAGAATATATTAAGTACATTGTAATAACTATGGTGTTACATTGGTTAAACCAATCTTTAATTACATCATATGCCAGTTAATTAAATGGATGAACTGAAATCAATTATATAATTATTAATTGTAATTATACAATTCTTCATTTCAGAAGAAGGAGATTTTGTCACATTTGTCTGTTCTTCAGGGTATTTTTAGAGAAATTTTGTCACCGAAAGTGTGGCCCAACATGTACCTTATGTGGCATGTTTTTCGTCAATCTTGACTCGCTCCAAAAGGTGTGTAGGTCTGAAAACAAGTCATTCAAAGGAATTGTGAAGATTTCTAAGGGACCTTCACCGTATGCTAGAAGTAGAACCCTTGGACCAGACATCTAGACACCAAAAGAACTGACAAAATTACTTGCTCCATGTCATTTGAAGAGAGGTGGCCTGAGGGAAACAGAACGTTGAGAGGGAACAGGGAAGCCGAAGAAAAGCAGAAAACTTACACAAGATGAAAAGATTTGGTTCAATCCTATCAGACTCCACACAGATCAGATACAAAGCATCAGAATGCTTTGCTCAGAGCATACACATGAGACAAGCATACACATGAGACATCAATGTATTGATACAGATTCAGACCTTTTGTTATGATAATGTTGATAGCCGGATGCTTGTAGTGTGTGATGGTGAGAAGTCAGGTGCTGTGCCTGGTTTCTTAAGAAATCCATGAAATATGAGTGTTGGTGGCTCAGTGTACACATATGAGATATTTATGGCAACTTTAAGGGAATAGTAAAGGAAAATCATTACAAAAACAGTATTTTTATTATCATTAATGCACGTTCATTGGTAGCACACCTTCTCTGGCCACCCAGGCTGAAGGAACCAGGCAGTGCTGACATGATTGGAGGTGGTTGCTTCATGTCAAGGGATATCGAAAATGTAGACAAGCACAGCTTGAAGTCCACAATCAGGCTTGAGCCAGAATAAGCCACAAGCTAAAAGGGCACCTGAACCCTGATAGAAGTAGAGTGGATTTGAGGAGTTTTTGAAGCCAGTGTCAGGATTCAAGTGGATTACTGTCAATGGAAGACAGTAGATCACTGGAGATTTGATTTTGGGTGGTACCTTTAGCTCGACATCTGTATATGGTGTTTAAATAGTAGGGCTGCATGATAATGATTACACTGATAATCATGATTACTTTGCTCAAAAATTATATTCGCAGTTATTAATCATAATTGTTTTCATTTGAGAAATTTCTTTATACGTTTCATCGGAATTCTCACATTTTCACATAAACACAAGTTATGAGACTGTCAACTCTTCGACATGAATTTGCACGACTCTTCAGTTTGTATTGGAGTGTAAGGTAAGATGTCAGTAGTTAAACATTTAATATTTGACAGCTGTTTTACAACAGAAATATTAAATGACCAACAGTAATATCCAGTTATGTAAACTATTATATTTTGTCAAATTATGCTGAATCATTTACAGAATTCATGTAATTCACAACTGAACGTGATGGGATAATATACAAATATTATTTGCAAATATTTAGAATTGGTTACTTTACAACAAAAAAAAACTGCGTGTGTTACACTTTCATTTGAGCAGAATATTGCAGTGGAGATCGCTAAACTCTAGCATGCGTGTGCGCTCGGTTGCCAGGTTGGAATGAATAATTAAAACAAAGGTTGGTAAATGTATCCGTTTAGAATGGCGAAACTCAGATTAGGTGCATGATTTAAACTGTTGATATCTGGCAACATTGTTGCCAAACTTATCAATGCAAGATGACAGGAATGTAAAAATAAAAAAATTCAGGATAAATAACCATCAGACCAATATCAAAGATGATTATTCTTAGTTAACCGATGTGCAGAAATCTTGATCACAATTAATATATATTAGGGGTGTAACGATACACGTATTCGTATTGAACCGTTCGGTACGAGGTTTTCGGTTCGGTACGGATTACAAAACAAATGATTCGTTGGACTAATCCTATTACATATGGAAACTAAAAAAGCTTTAAGTGTGTGAAATATAATGTTTTCAGTGCCACTGCACTCAACAAGGCAGCCCAAACGACGTAGTTAAGCATAATAGCTATTATTCAAGATACACTCTAAAAAAATCAGCTACTTCAACTTAAAATTTTTATTTCAGTTGCTGCCTTTTTTAAAATCTTTCTATAAATTTGTTGAAATTACATATATATCTATATATATATTCCATGGTCTGTGTGAATACTGGATTCTGATTGGCTGATTCAGTTGCTGCCTTTTTTAAAATCTTTCTATAAATTTGTTGAAATTACATATATATCTATATATATATATTCCATGGTCTGTGTGAATACTGGATTCTGATTGGCTGACAGGTATGCAGTAAAACAGTTTAATGCACAGGTAGTTCCAAGTCAGTTTAATCACCGTTCTATATTAATGCGCTGCTTTAATTGATGCACACTAACCAACACGCATCACTCGCACACAAACACACACAGAGAGAGAGAGAGCGAGAGAGAGAGAGGTCAGAGATCGCTGATTGTGCTGACATATGGAAAAAAAAGGATGGGCGAGTGTGTGAAATATAATGTTTTCAGTGCCACTGCACTCAACAAGGCAGCCCAAACGACGTAACAGGCAACGTGCTGTCTGCCCCGCGATAACCTCCCCTTGCTGGGGTGCGTCGAAAGACAATGATCTTGTATCAACAATAGCCAGAGATATTGTCAAAAGCAACAATTATTGGCAATATTAAGATATTTGGCATTTCCAATTAATGTAGGCCTGTTACATTCTTATTTTTATTAGGACTATTATTATGAAGTTACTTTTATTATTAAATTAAAATTA
>NW_015640446.1:271468-272317 GCF_001515625.1 Sinocyclocheilus rhinocerous | reverse complement strand
ACGACATTCTAATTTATTGAGATGCACCTGTATATATATATATATACTATATATATAGTAGGGGTGTAACGATACACGTATTCGTATTGAACCGTTCGGTACGAGGTTTTCGGTTCGGTACGGATTACAAAACAAATGATTCGTTGGACTAATCCTATTACATATGGAAACTAAAAGAGCTTTAAGTGTGTGAAATAAAAATGTTCTCAGTGCCACTGCGCTCAACAAGGCAGCCCAAACGACGTAACAGGCAACGTGCTGTCTGCCCCGCGATAACCTCCCCTTGCTGGGGTGCGTCGAAAGACAATGATCTTGTATCAACAATAGCCAGAGATATTGTCAAAAGCAACAATTATTGGCAATATTAAGATATTTGGCATTTCCAATTAATGTAGGCCTGTTACATTCTTATTTTTATTAGGACTATTATTATGAAGTTACTTTTATTATTAAATTAAAATTACAATTTGCCCCGCAATATTAGCTACCGCATAACTGACGCGCTGCGAGGATAACAAAAGATTAAGCTATTTACTCCTTGGTTAAAATGTTAAAAAATGTATTTTAAAACAGGTCTATATACAATTAATTATAGGCCTATAATTAAAATATTAACTCAGCAGTCATCAATTAAAATCATAAAATAGCCTAGATACTAGATCGCTACATTATATTCCTCAGCAACGAGGTGGTAAAAACACTGTTTTTGAAGCAATTGTTTGTACAGAGAGACGTGCAGACGCAGCACGCAGCTACACACAACTGTCATCTCTCTCTGTCTCTCTCTCTCTCGCTCTGTCTCTCTCAAACGATTGATCGATAATTTATATAAATACATTATATAATTAA
>NW_015640446.1:258901-271372 GCF_001515625.1 Sinocyclocheilus rhinocerous | reverse complement strand
GCGCGCAGCTACACACACCTCTCACCTCTCTCTGTCTCTCTCTCTCTCTCTCTCAAACGATCGATTGATAATTAATTGAAATACATGCTATAATTCATTCAAATAAATGTGGTCTTACCGCACAATTTCATCTCTGTGTATGATCTGAAGCGGGCAGAATGCTAGCGCTAACGTAGGTTAGCGCTAGCATTCTGGGTAGAGGAAAACAACCTGTTTAACACGAAATACGTTTCTTGTCTTTTTTTTCACTATGTATGGGCCACAAGAGAAATATTAATGGAATAAATAAAAACAGTTAGCTATATACCGTAATCAGCATATGTTGAAGTAGATTGGTCTCTCGTCGTCTCTGAGAGAATATGCGGCATCAGATGCCGAAAGCTCCGTCATTACTCCGTCATTCCGTTTTTACTTTCACTTTCTGTATAGTGAATTGACTAAGATTAAGACGTTCACCGGCATAACTCTTGCACGAAATTTGCACGTTGCTTAGGTGATATCCATTGGCTTGCCTTCATGGTTTAAAACAAAAATATTTCCAACATTGTGACGTAATCAATTAACCCTCTCCCCCCCCCCTTGTATTGAAAACGTACCCGAAAACGTACTGAACCGTGACACCACTGTGTCGTATCGAACCGAACCGTGAATTTTGTGAACCGTTACACCCCTTACACCCCGTTACAAGGAAAAGTTTTTCTTCGGGGGATACGCGCTGACGTATCAGGACTCAAACTATGTCGCACCACACAAGCACGCCCCCCTCATCTCATTCTCAGCCAGTTCCAGCAGTGTTTGTTTGCATGTTTGCTAATGAGTGTGTTTGCATGTTCTCTTACACCATTGCATACTAAAAGTTAAAAAATCAAAGAATTTTTAAACATAAATTATGCATTGAGATTTTTAAGCTCTCTTAATAACTGCCTTAAAGGCTTAGTTCTCCCAAAAATGTATATTCCGTCATCATTTACGTCATTCCATACCGATAAGACTTTCATTCATCGGGACATGAAGATTCAGTCCACATTTGAAAACAAAGATATTTTTTAATATTCTCTCTTCATTTTTGACCATCAATTGAAATTCCAGGTCACACTTTATTTCGATAGTTGACTTTAAAACATTCTACTATAAGTAACTTTGCAACATTAGACTATTAGTAGACTGTTTAGTAAGGTTAGTAGAAAAGGTTGATGAACTTGCATAGTTATAATTATTAAAATAAAGATATTAAACAGTCTACTAATACTCTAATGACTGCTAGTTGACATGCAAAGTTACTTAAAGTTAGGTAGAAGGTCTAAAGTGGACTATCAAAATAAAGTATTATCAAATTCCATGCAACCAAAACATTTATGCAATAAATAAAAGTACAAAAAAGCAGTGTAAAAGCAGTTTTCAGAGTGTTTATATGATTGACAGATTTAATTTAGGCTTAAATGATTCATATGCAGTATAAACACTGATCAACACACATAAAATATAACTCATCAAATATAGAAACTCATCTATGCTTGCTTGATGTGCTAGAAGAAACCTCTCATTTTTTCAGTCCATGAAAAAAAAAATCTACTTAATTTGTGTTTTAAAGATTAACACATTTGTGTGTTATTTCTGTTTCAAAGATAAAATTCTCAATAACACTACATATTTTGGCAAGTTTTAACTTGCTTGTTAATGTAATACATCTCGTTCAGCCAATTTATTATTCTCAAAGCAAACGAACATGTCTTTTTCATCAAATCACTATGTTTTAAATTGTCATCTTTTAGATGACAAACGCTTGTTGATTCTTATTAGGAACTCAACGTTAGCAGTCTGTATCTGGTATAGGCAATTCAAAACAACATAAGATGTTTAAAATTGTTATGGTTTACATGTTTATTATGGTTTTACATGATGCAAACTCTGACATCTTTGCTTCTGAAGAAAATTATGAGTGCAGTAGTTATATATGAATGCACATAGACCTCAATAATACACCAACAATTAGCCTCATTGAGTAAAACGATGAGATCTTAGCATCAAAGTAATAGCAAAAACAGCATAAATAAAGTCACCAAACAGTACAACAATACTCACAGCAAGTGCAGTAGGAGCCTGCAATCTCTTAAGAAATCAATAACATTGTTGAATATGAAATAGTTTGTTCAGACAACTCAATTAGGCGAGTTGAGACAATATCTGGGGGAATATTGTCAATATAACATATGAGTCTTTTACAATGTATAATCACCACCATTAACTTTAACAGCCCACAACAACAAAACAGAAGTTATCAGTAATCAGGCACAAAACTAGTCGGACTCATTAAACTTCATCAAATACGTTGTGATAGCATTCACTCATGCACACGCCACAAACACCACATTCCTCCTGTGATGGTGGTGATTGAATAAGTGAAATGACAGTTGAAGTGCTTTCAGTCCACCAAACATCATGATTATTAACATCACAAATGAAATTTTATTTACAGGGATGATAATCAGGAGAGAGCGGGCAAATGAAATGGTTTGCAAAAGCAATTTACAGTTATGAGAGCCCGTCCACCGGGATGTGGAGATCGTGACATTTGAAAACGGACGTATAGTTACCAGCAAGATTCAGACCCCCTCTGTCCCCGTCTTAACAGTTCTCATTGCTTCTGAAAATGATTTTCATCAAGCATGAAAACCGACCGTTTATCTGGAAATCTAGAAATCTGCATCGGTATAAGACATAATTAAAACCGCTCTGAGAAAATACTCCAGTAACGTGTGAATATGCGCAAAGGTAATTAATAGGCCTTACATTTCTGGGGTTTTATAAATTCATTTTATTGATTCTTTTAAATTAAATGCAATTTTAATCTGGGGCCATTAGAGCACTCTTTGTTGAAAACCCAAGAAAACATTCAAGTAAATAATAGAATTGTTAACTTTGCTCATAGCGATCACATGAAAGATAGTTGTTTCGAAATGCACATCATTATGTATAACAGTATGTGTAAGATTGGTAATATACTGTAAACTGATTACTGTAGTGATTGTGTCTCCATGATTAGCTTCTCTTGAGGGATGCTTAACATGTCAGTAATGGGGATAATATTGGCTTGTGCCACTAATAGACGGTCTCATTAGCATATGGAATATACAGCTCATGTGTGATTCTTACGTGCTATTGAATAGCATTAAAACACTGTTTCTCAATATGCGTTCGGATGTGAGCTAGCGATTTTGCGTTTTCATACGTTTGTATGAGATGCGAGATGTGAGATGCGTTTTTGTGTTCTCATACTACGTCATCATCAACCGTCAAAGTTCAATTGCAATACTCAAGAGCGCAAGTACAGATAATGCATGAAGCTACCCGGATGTGTTCTTGATATTGAGTTCGCATTGAAAGCAGATTTAAGAGAATCGAACTGTTAGAAATCCCAGAAAACAGCGCAGGCGGGTGACGTATGGAAACCTGTAAGCTTTAAACTTCTAGCTTTAAACTTCCTGTCGTAAGCTCAAAAATATGTTCCGCCTCATGAAAGTAAACATTTTTCATTAATATAATTAAGTTCTTTGAAGCTGCATTGAAACTGCAATTTGGACCTTCAACCCGATTAGCACCATTGAAGTCCACTATATGGAGAAAAACTCCCATTTTTCATTAATGTTTACTCAAAATTAACTTAAATGATTTTAGCAAATGGCTGCAATATAACAAAGAGTGAAAAATTTAAGGGGGTCTGAATACTTTCCGTACCCACTGTATATTGACTGACATTATCCTGGATAAAAAATAAAATGAAAGAAAGAAAGACACATCAAAGACATGAAACACCGATTTGACAGTATTATTATTACTGATTTTACAGTATTATTATTAATGTCAATTTGTTTATTTGTTTGTTTACTTATCAGCCATGTTATAAGCACAATAACCAAACAATAACACATTAACAAATATACAATCAAATAAATACATCTTGTTGATTTATTCAAAAAAATGCATACTTTATAGTAATTAATATCATTGAAGTGAAATCTCTGCATGGTGAAATCTGTGGCAAAATGTCGTAAAATTAGGCTGGACTGTAATTTATCATGATTATTTTGTTTGGAAGACATGATCTCTTTTGAGAGAGAGACGTATCCTCTCCCTGTCAGGTTCTTCCATTTTAGACGCAAAATCATTTTAGACTCTTTGCCTCTTATCATCGCTCTTACTAAATCTGAAGTGTGAAAATGAAAGGACTGCACGTACACACACACATACGCACAAATATAGACAGATAGCGAGAGAAATAGAAAAGTTCTCCTGCTTGTGATTTTCCTCTTTTAGTGCCACCTCTAATATTAGCTCAGTCGCAAACACTTTGGGTCTCAGTGTGTTTAATTTTAGCTGTCATTTTCTCCCAGCGTATTCCCGTGCACACACACATGCCGTGTATCATGATGTATTAGGATTCCATGCGTATCTGATAGCTCCGGCTGTCTGGCAGATTGCCCACCACAGCTTCCGCTATCTGTGACCGAGTGAAGCTACTCCAACAGCCGATAACAGAGAGAGACTCCCAGAGAGGAAGGGGAGAGAAAATAGACAGAGGGACACTCTCAAAGACCAACGGGAGGGTGAGAGAGCGGGAGGAAGTGCTTTAGAAGGGAAAGCCGGTGCAGTTTGGGAGATAAATGCTTCAGTGAAGCGTGGTGAGGTGGCGATGGCCGGGGTTAGATCTATAAGCCATACGCATCCACAAACCGACTCAACGGATCATGCATCCAAGAGCTCAGGTTTGTGTGTGTGCGTGAAAACCAAAAACAGAACGCAAGCAATTCCCTTTTGTGCTTACGAAAGATTTTTGCAAACTCAAACTCTAGTTTACATACAGTCTAGGATATTCAAATCAGTTCCTAAAAATAATCACTTTGATGTTTTGGAATGTCTGCCTACACTTTTCGACGTCTGCTGTCTAATATCATCATTCAAAGGTTTCAAACGCGCTCTTGAAATTCAGTAAAGGAAACAACGAAATGTGGGAACCAGATTGATACCAGCTGAGTATGAAAAGACAAGGACTGAGAGGAAAAGTGCGTAAAATAGGAAGAATGCATATGTGGATATATACTTTTATTCAGCAAGGATGCATTAAATTGATCAAAAGTGGCAGCTACAAAAGATTTCTATTTCAAATTAATGCTGTTCTTGTGAACTTTCTATTCATCAAAGGAAAAAAACACATAGTTTATACAAAAATATTAAGCAGTTTTCAACATTCAAAATTCAGCTTTGACATCAGTAAATTACATAAATTACATGTAAAATAGAAAACAGTTATTTTAAATTGTGATGTTTTGATATCACAATTTAACGACCACAGACTAAACCAACTATTCACAAGCACTCACTGTCTGGTCTTGCCAATGTTACCCTGCATTGCCACCCGACTACTTAACTTATTGGAGTTTTGCTCTACCCGTCTTCTTCTGTGCCCCCCTCCACCTGCAAGATACTATTACCTGGACTGTCTAAGCTAAGTGCCTTACCTGCTGTAGATTCTGAATCACTTGCAATAAACTCCTTGAACTGTGTTCTCTGAGTCTCCTCTTCTGTGTTGTGACATTATTATTATTATTATTTGTATTATTATTTGTATTATTATTATTAAAAATATAGAAAATTTTACACATATATGCATATATATTCGACCAACTCTTTGAGTAGTATTAACCATTTTCAATTAAATTCAAATGTAAATATATAGCACTGAATAAATACCACTCTAAAACAGTTTTAGTGTGAATATGACGATTTATTTATTTTTTTCTCACAAAAAAATATATGCAGGTTTGATATTATTATTATCATTAGCAGTAGTAGTAGTAGTAGTAGAAGTAGTAGTAGTATTACTTACTGTTAAAATTGAGGGCATTTATTGAGAATATTTTTTGGCTAAATGAGCCTTAAAGGGTTAGTTCACCCAAAAATTAAAATTAGCCCACTAATTTTACTCACCCTCAAGTCATCCTAGGTGTATATGACTTTCTTCTTTCAGACGAATCCAGTCGGAGTTATATTAAAAATTGTCTTTGATCTTTTCAAGCTAATGCTTTTTATTTAACTTCTTTTGGACTGATGCATGCAACACCTGCTGAGTGGCATTAAACAGCTTGAAAGATCAAAGACAATTTTTAATATAACTCCGACTGGATTTGTCTGAAAGAAGAAAGTCATATACACCTAGGATGACTTGAGGGTGAGTAATTTGTGGGTTAATTTTCATTTTTGGGTGAACTAACCCTTTAAAGGATTAGTTCACTTCCCGAATAAAAATTTCCTGATAATTTAATCACCCCCATGTCATCCAAGATGATCATGTCTTTCTGTCTTCAGTCAAAAAGAAATTAAGGAAAACATTCCAGGATTTTTCTTCATATAATGGACTTCAATGGGACCCAACGGGTTGAAGGTCCAAACTGCAGTTTCAATGCAGCTTCAAAGGGCTCTACATGATCCCATCTGAGGAATAGGAGTCTTATCTAGCGAAAGGATTGGCCATTTTCTAAAAAAAAAAAATTAAATAACTGTATATACCTTTTAATGCGTTTTTGTAAGAAAAATATCCATATTCAAAACGTAATAATCACTTTAATGTAGCTTGCGCCAACAGTCCTACACAGAAGCAACTCCGGGCGGATGACGAATGAGTTCATCATTGCGCATGCGTCGCTCAGAAGTGACGAACGCGGAAACACAGGGGAGAGATCAAAACAAAACAACGGTCAGGAATTAGAAGCACAAAACGAGGATTTGTAAAGAAGAATGTTTCACTTCCCGAATAAAAATTTCCTGATAATTTAATCACCCCCATGTCATCCAAGATGATCATGTCTTTCTGTCTTCAGTCAAAAAGAAATTAAGGAAAACATTCCAGGATTTTTCTTCATATAATGGACTTCAATGGGACCCAACGGGTTGAAGGTCCAAACTGCAGTTTCAATGCAGCTTCAAAGGGCTCTACATGATCCCATCTGAGGAATAGGAGTCTTATCTAGCGAAAGGATTGGCCATTTTCTAAAAAAAAAAAATTAAATAACTGTATATACCTTTTAACCTCAAATGCTCATCTTGCACTAGCCCGACCTCACACATTATGTAGTCACATTGGAAAGATCACGTGTGATGTAGGCGGAAGTACCGACCCAGTGTTTACAATGCGAACGTGCAAAGAAAGTCAAATGCCCTTAACGGAAAAAAAGGTAAAACAACGATGTTGGGCGATTTTGAAGTTGGAGGAGAAAATGAGTTGGAGTTTTTCGCCCTACCCTACCTTTCTGAACCAGAGTACACAGACAAAGAGCTAACCGCACGTGATGTTTACAATGTGATTATGTAATGCGTGAAGTCGCGTATGTGCATTGCAGAGCTAGTGCAAGACGAGCATTTGTGGTTAAAAAGTATAAAAATAAAAATATTTTATTTTTTAGAAAATAGCCGATCGTTTCGTTAGATTGGACCCTTATTTCTTGACTGGTAGAGCTCTTTGAAGCAGCAATGAAACTGTAGTTTGGACCTTCAACCCATTGAGCACCATTGAAGTCCATTATA
The DNA here is from genome assembly GCF_001515625.1 of Sinocyclocheilus rhinocerous. Classification (NCBI taxonomy): domain Eukaryota; kingdom Metazoa; phylum Chordata; class Actinopteri; order Cypriniformes; family Cyprinidae; genus Sinocyclocheilus; species Sinocyclocheilus rhinocerous. The sequence continues at coordinate 263,794 of NW_015640446.1, read as the reverse complement.
TGGAGAAAAATCCTGGAATGTTTTCCTCAAAAACCTTCATTTCTCTTCGACTGAAGAAATAAAGACATGAACATCTTGGATGATATGGAGGTGAGTAAGTGATCAATTATCAAATTTTCATTCTGGAAATGAACTAATCCTTTAAAAAGGAAAACTGCAAGCTTACTCGTGAGTCCCAATGAAGATCTCCACTGAATAATAATGTATGAGTGGGAACTTTAAGAAAAGAAAAAGTATGTCTCTCTCTCTCTTTCTCTTTTTTTCTTCTCCTTTATGTCAGGCTTTCAGACTTTGACAGGATTTGATGCCCGCATGGCAAACATGGCCACTCAGCGGTACTCAAATCTAGTAAGAGAGCACTTGTCCATTTTCCTCATTCTTTTCCCCCTTCTCTCCCTTCTGTTGTGCCTGGATGGTGGCTGTGTGGTAGAGAAACCTCTTACATGTGTTAGTATAGAGGTCAGCAAATCAGCAGAGAGAAGCAGAATTTAATCCAGATAAGTGAAAACTATGTTGGCGAATTGTTTCTAGACAGGTCCCTTGAGTAACTGGAAAGGGGGAGGCTAATGAACATGCTGTGTTAATGTCAGCGGTGTGTGTGCGTTTGCGTGTGTATCAATCCCACATTCTGAACGCTGTTTCTCCATCTTACATCTGCTACATTCATGCACCATGTTTTAGACAACATAAAACCCTTCTTTTACAATTTTATAAGAGCCATGTCATGAAATAATACAGTTGTAGGTCTCTGAGAAGAAGTAGTCTTAAGCAGAAATCACCATTTGTTCTCCATCTTATTGCTGTCTAGGAAAGATAATTGAGTTATAAAATGGTTTGCATTTGTAATTTTTGTGTTCCTCTGGGAACATTCATTGAGATTATTTATGGATAATTGAGCAATAATAACTAGGAAAAATGCAAACTCCCTCATGAGCCTAGACCAATGAATGAGACCATCTCATTCAAATCAGAGTCAAGACCGAGACTAGAAGAGGGTCAAGTCTGATTCAAGGCAGAGTCTAAATTTTCCTGACCAAGACCATGAAAATATGGTTCTATACCCGGACTCAATTCTAAATCCAGAGAACAGAGTAACAGTTTAGTTGTTTTATTAGGAAACAATATATAAGAGAGACAGAGGGTGAGTCGGTTTCTCTTTTTTTCCATTTTAAAATTCAGCCTTTCAAACGTTGACAGGACTTGATTCAATGATTGATATGATTTCTGAATAATTATGTGACACTGAAGACTGGGCTAATGATGCTGAAAATACAGCTTTGCCATCAAAAGGAATAAATTACATTTTAAAATTTATTAAAAAAAAGAATAAAAAAAAGAGTTATTTTAAATTGCAATAACATTTCACATTATTATTTTTTTTACTGTATTTTGATTAAATAAATGCAGCCTTAATGAGTAAACTAGACATACGAAATGCGGTTATGAATGCACTCATAATAAACACAAATCAATCAATCAATCAATCAATCAATCAGTCAGTCTATCAGTCAGTCTATCAGTCAGTCTATCCTTCCATCCATCCATCCACCCACCCATCTACCTATTCATCCATTTATCTATTTATTTACTGAAGCAAATGTTAGTAGTGCAGAAGTTGTCGAAAGGTCAATCATTATGAAAGCTGGGCAGAACCTCTCAAATTCACCTGTTCATTTCCGCAGGAAAAACTTGTTAAAAATAAGAGAAGAAAAAAAAACAAGTACTGAGAGCTGTTGTGGCATGCAGGAGTTGCTATGGTGACCGGGAGAGCGTTAATCCTTGCGGCAGGTGGTTTAGCCGACTGCGCGGCTAAAGAGCCAAGCTGCATTAGCTCGCTGTAAAAGCTTTTTCCGAAGACACACTCTCTCCTTCTCCCGGCACTCTCTATTTCTCATTACGCCAAGATCCTCTCTTCATTTGTTACATTTAGTTTGAGCTCTCTGGTGGTTTTGGGAAAGGTGGAGCGATGCGTTTCTGCATCTCTATGGCAACATGTGCCTCGGAGGAGGTATTTTTAAACTTCACGTGCTGACATGCAGTATTAAGTGAAGGCAAGTGAGATCATTGATTAAGAAGGATTGTAAAAGTACTGTTTTTTTTTTGCATTTTTATGTGTGTGAATGTAATATACTTGAAGAAATTTAGAAATGGCCTTGTTTACTTTCTAAGTATTTGGCTCATTGTGCTTTGTGATTAATCAACACAGATTATTCCAAAGAAAAAAAGTTTGTAATTTTTATTTTTTTATTTTTTTACTTATACTGAAACTTTTTTTTTTTTTTCATTTTTAATGAAACTTAAATTAGCCTGAATAAAATAAAATAACATACAATAAAATAAATAAAATAATAAATACCTACCTACCAACCAACTTGTGTCTTCATAAATTTAGCTCTGTGTAGAAATAATTTTACCAAAATGATTTTCAGTTGCATTTATAAATGCTATGGAATTCAATGGCGACTGGCAACTGTTTGGTTACACACATTCTTCAAAATATCATCTTTTGTTTTCAGCAGAACACAAGAGAGAGTAAATGATGGCAGAATTCTCATTTTTGGGTGAACTATCCCTTTAAGAAAAGTTTCAGTCCATTCTATAAAATATACACTTAAGAGCAATTAAAGCTACTGGTTAATATGAACCAATTGTCAAATATAGGCATGTTTAGGCTGATGTATGATTGATTGATTGATTGATTGATTGATTGATTATTCAAGGGGTCATGTTGTAGCTATTTAAGATGAACCAGTTAGTCCTGATGGTAGATGCCATAACTACACCATTCTGGGCAAAAAGCTTCTATTAATGGCCATTCGCAAATTGCACCAACCAGGCAGCTGCACTTGGGTTGAAAACAAAAATGTTAAGGGCTAGCAATCTTTGGTTTTATTCAGAAATAATGCATTACGAAAGTAAAGCAGGTTACTATTTCGTCTCGAATTTAAATGGAACAATTGTATAATAAGATTCTTCAGCGATACTTCTAGTATGTGATGGTTTTACACAAAGACCACGCCTGGCACGCACAAGGACTCTTTGTTATTTGTAGGGCTGACCTTACGCTGACCGGCATGTCGATTTTCACAGGATTCTCCGATCATAAACACCAACTCAATCAAAGTGGCTCTCCATCACAGAGATAAAGTGAGATTAAAATAGATCCAGAATTATTGGTGTGTGTATAAGGCGCTAAGAGCTCTCATCTCTCCATTTCGTTCTAGTTCTAGTTTTTTTCTCTCCCACCCCCTCAAATACAAACATCACACCGGGCTGGGTGTACCTCAGGCCCCGGGAAAAGACACGGCAATCGATGGCCCTTTCTTTTCCCTTTCCTTTCAGTTTATGGTGGGCGCCTATGCTCTCTCTCTCTCATTCTCGCTCTGAAAGAGAGCACAGTCTCTGGCTCCTCAGTGGGATGGGAAGTGAGTAGAGAGTGGACCCTGCCGAGACGGATTAGCGAAGGCGCTCTCAGAGCGGTAGGATACAGGAACACAGGCACACACACATACACACAGCTCTTTCACCTCTGCCATAGTTCATATTCCCTCTTTTCTTTGCTTGTGTATCATTCGCTTCACACTGTTGTTTTGTTGAGTCTTAATTACACTATTATTTTGAGCAGTACATTCTGAAATTGTGTGTGTTTTTTATTGTTGCAGAATTAAATATGATTTAGTTCAACTTTGCTGGAATGATTTGCTGCGTGAATGTTCTCTCCATGTTAGCAGATGTTAAGAAATGCTTCATTGCAGGTGTTTGTCTGATAGCAACTGTTTCCATGGATTTGATTGAGAATGGTTTGTTCTTTACTGTTTATCCACTCTTTGGAAATATCTTGTTATAAAATAAATGTTTTCCTCTAGTTCACATTGGCCACAATTATTGGCACCCAATTATTGCAATGTCCTTTTTCCAAGATAACAGCTCTGAGTTTTCTCCTATAATGCCTGATAAGTTTGGAGAACACCTGACAAGAGATCAGAGACCATTCCTTCATACAGAATCTCTCCAGATCCTTCAGATTACCATGTTGGTGCTTCAGTTCACCCCACTCATTTTCTATAGGGTTCAGATCAGGGAACTGAGACGAGCATGGCCGAAGCTTCATTTTGTGCTCAGTGAGATATTTTTGTGTTGATTTTGATATTTGTTTTGGATCATTGTCCTGATGGAAGAACCAACCATGGCCCATTATAAGATTTCTAACAGAGGCAGTCAGGTTTAGATTTTTTTTATCTGTTGGTATTTGATAGGATCCATGATGCCATGTATCTGAACAAGATGTCCAGGACCTCCGGCAGAAAAATAGGCCCAGATCCAGCAGTATATTTAACCGTGGGCATGGGGTACTTTTTATCCCTGTTTGCAAAAAGCTATTTTTTTTGTTTCATCTGACCATAGAAGCCAGTCCCATTTGAAGTTCCAGTCGTGTCTGATGACTGAATATGCTGGAGTTTGTTTTTGGATGAGCAAGGAGGATTTTTCTTGAAACCCTCCCGAACATGTGGTGATGTAGGGGCTGTTTGATTTTAGTTTTTTAGTTTTGTTTGTTTGTTTGTTAAACACATCCCTCCGACCATTAGATTGCTATGAGTGAGAGACAGAGAGGAGGAGCGCAAAAATAAAACCATGCCCTCTATTCAGTATTCCGTTTCAGATGGAAATACGTCACTACACTGAAGTAAAGTCGGCAGCAACATATAGTTCACACGGACTTGAATAAACTGTGCACGATGGTTGCACACACACGCAGCGTGCCAGTGTAGTCGGCTTCATTAACAAATGACTCTTATGAACCGGATCTTTTTGAGTCAAAACCACAAAGCGAATTGTTTTTACATTTGTTCGTGAATCAGATAATTACTGCTTTTCAGGTAACTCAGAAGTCCT
>NW_015640446.1:253795-254936 GCF_001515625.1 Sinocyclocheilus rhinocerous | reverse complement strand
GACTGTCAAATTTTATTTGTAACCATTTTTTATGTGTACTGCATTTTTGCAGAACTGAGAAATGACTGCCTAGAATTATAGCTAGTCTTGTGTCAAGAGACCAAGAAACTGCTATATGCCATGTTCATACAATTATTTGGTATTTGAACTTTTCTAGTGCTTTTCATCTACTGCAAGATTACTTTACAGTAGTAAAATGAAAATTATTTTTTTCCCAAAAGTTCATTGCTGAATTATACATCTGTATCTGTAATTTAATTTATGTATACTTTAATAGACATTGAGCTGCAAAAATAATTCCTGAATCCTAGTAAGAGTTTTTGTGTTACAGTGTTATTGATCTCAGTGTTCACTGGGCAGGAAAGTCATCTGTTAATTTGAATTGTAAGCATCTACAGGTTTTTTTTCAACTGCTTACACACAAAATCTTTACTTATCACACAATTTCTGAAAGCTGACACTCAAACACCAGAAGCACACACCAAATCTGCAAAACCATACGCTAATTCTCGGCCTTTGACTCAGTTTTCAATTCCCAGTTCACTAACGAATTGTTTTTACATTTGTTCGTGAATCAGATAATTACTGCTTTTCAGGTAACTCAGAAGTCCTCTGAGAAATCTATCAGTCCGGATATGTCTGAGATTCATCGCGTAATTGTTTGGTGATCCGATTCTCTGACCGCTCGCTACACTTTCATCATGGATATAAGCCGTAACAATAACATGAAATCAATAAGAAGATGCCGATCACGGAAACTAATAGCAGAGCTGGGTAAGAATCTAGTCATATCACACTTTTCTCGATTGTTAATATAACTTATTTTAGTTGGCCCTTCTTTTCCCCCCAAACCATTAATTCAGTTTTCAAAACAAAGACACATTTCTCAAAAAGTTTAAAATCTGAACATTTACTTCCGCTCTGGAATGGCATTCCTTCTCTGATGACGTCAGTTTGACTGCTTGGGCAGAATATCCTTAAACACATCCCTCCGTTCTCGGCCTTTGACTCAGTTTTCAATTTCATAAAACACTTTTTGCCAAACTCAACACACAATTATCTATGTAACACAAAATTAACAGGAACTAATATTACACATCGTTTTGCTCCTGACTACTCTACTGAGAGAAAAAGACTGAAC
>NW_015640446.1:250739-253771 GCF_001515625.1 Sinocyclocheilus rhinocerous | reverse complement strand
ACGAATTGTTTTTACATTTGTTCGTGAATCAGATAATTACTGCTTTTCAGGTAACTCAGAAGTCCTCTGAGAAATCTAATCCCGTCCGGATATGTCTAATTGTTTGGTGTTCCGATTCTCCAACTTCTCGCTCCACTTTCATCATGGATATAAGGCGTAACAATAACATGAAATCAATAAGAAGATGCCGATCACGGAAACTAATAGCAGAGCTGGGTAAGAATCTAGTCATATCACACTTTTCTCGATTGTTAATATAACTTATTTTAGTTGGCCCTTCTTTTCCCCCCAAACCATTAATTCAGTTTTCAAAACAAAGACACATTTCTCAAAAAGTTTAACAATGAGTAGTCTAAGTTAAACATTAGGTAGCAAAACTGATGACACACCTATCAGAATCTCTGCATGCTAACAACGGAGAGAGGAGAGAGATGAGCCAATAATCTACAGGGGTTTTATACTTACACATACAGTATAATTACAGTACAGTACCAGTACATTAGATAATGGATATTCTATATGTACAGTAAACTGTAGCACATGTTGTACACCTTCAAGCGTGTGACTGTCAAATTTTATTTGTAACCATTTTTTATGTGTATTGCATTCTTGCAGAACTGAGAAATGACTGCCTAGAGATATAGCTAGTCTTGTGGTTTTGCTCCTGACTACTCTACTGAGAGAAGAAGACTGAACTAGTTCAGCGCGCTCTTGGAGAGCTCTTCGTGTTGGCGGTACGGCGCTTCAGCGGTGGTGGTTTCCCGTGTCGAGTGGGTTGCACACATCAGGCTGCACTACCCCCTGTTTGTGTTGCAGGCGGCCATCTCCCCTGTGCGCTTCAGCATGCTAAAAGAGCTTTTTCCCTAAAAGAGCATTCACGGATGCGTCTTTTTAAAGACGACGCTGCATCTGGCAAACTCAACGTTACGTCTTTGTAAAGACAACGTTGCTTCTTGCTACAGGCAACGTATCACCCGTGCGTTTCTGGATGCGGTCGTTACCTGGTGTCGGGTGATGGTCATGATCGCTGCCTCACGTGTCTGGGAATTAAACACGCTGAGGTGATGTTCGTGGATGAATCATGTAGCAATGCCTGAATTGGATCCGGAAATGACGGCTATGCTTTCCCGGGCCGCCATGATGGTAGGGCTCGAGTGGAGACCTCCACCGTGTCCCGAGCCCTCAATGTTGGATGATTGATTGGCCAATGGCCCCCTGTGTCAGTCCCCTCTCCCGCGCCGAAGAAGAACTGAGAAATGACTGTCTAGAGTTATAGCTAGTCTTGTGTCGGGAGACCAAGAAACTGCTATAGTACTGTATACTGTAATGACATTTGGCCAAATGTGCAGAGGATGCTAAATGTACTTTTATTTTATTTTTTACTGTACTGTATTGTGCCAGAGAGGGAGGAAGCTTCTCTTTGGGGGATGGTGAATGCACCTCTCCCTCCCCTGGAGGAGGGTCGGGTGGATAATCTGGTTTGCGTACATTAACGACAAGGTGGTCTACGCTCCCGTCGCATGTCACAACTCGCCCGCCACCTCCTCCTCTGGAGTCAGAAGCATCTGAGGTCGCTTCGTGCCATTCACATTCTGAATCTGTTCAACCGTGCAGCCGATGAACTGTCATGAGCTGCGCTTCCCGGAGAGTGGCGACTCCATCCCCAGACGGTCCAGCCTCTCACTGACAGTTTTTTTACTCCCTGACCGAGGGAACACTTGGCACGGATGCACTGGCACACAGCTGGCCGCGGGGACACTGTGCAAGATCAGGGAGGACGAGGAGCTGGTCCTGCTTGTGGCACCCTACTGGCATACTCGGACCTGGTTCCCGAAACTAATGCTCCTTGTGACAGCCCCTCCCTGGCAGATTCCTCTGAGGAAGGATCTACTGACTCTGAGACAAATCACCTTTTGGCACCCGCGTCCAGACCTCTGGAAACTTTACGTCTGGTCCCTGGATGGGACACAGAGGTTCTAGGTGTCCTACCCTAAGAGGTAGTAGACACCATCACTTCGACAAGAGCACCGTCTACGAGACACGCTTATGCCTTAAAGTGGAACCTGTTCAGCGAGTGGTGTTCTTCTCACTGAGAGGACCCCCGAAGATGCCCGATCAGAGTCGTGCTGTCCTTTTTGCAGCAAGGTTTGGAGTGAAGGCTGTCTCCCTCCACCCTTAAAGTCTATGTGGCTGCGATTGCTGCGTTCCACGACCCCGTGGAAGGGAAGTCGGTAGGGAGTCATGACTTGGTCGTCAGGTTCCTTTGGGGGGCGAGAAGGTTAAATCCTCCCCGGCCCCCCTCTATACACTCTTGGAACCTCAAACAGCAGAGCCCATTTGAGCCTTTGCAGTCAGTCAAGCTAAAGTTTCTTTCAATGAAAACTCTGCTCTTGACTGCATTGGCCTCCATCAAGAGAGTAGGGGACCTGCATGCATTTTCGGTCGACAAATCGTGCCTAGATTTTGGGCCGAGTGTCCGTACTGTAGACCCTGTCGAGCTCCTCCATCCCCTCGGCAGCCAGACGTGGCGGAACGTCCGGCACCAGGCCCTAACTCAATGAATCCGTGAGAACCGGTAAAGTGCTGGGTTCCATATGTAGAGACCTAAGTGGATCCCATATGTGTAAAGTCCATTGTATAGCCTCAGAGCCCGTGTTTCCCCGGCAGATTTCTGCCATTTCCAAGAGGGTTATAATCACCTCTAATCTTCCATATGCACCTAAACGGTTGTTCATATGTGTAAGTGCTTCTGAAACCTCCTTCGGGAAGCACTACAGCAGGGCCCATTTGAGCCTTTGCAGTCAGTCGAGCTAAAGTTTCTTTCAATGAAAACTCTGCTCTTGACTGCATTGGCCTCCATCAAGAGAGTAGGGGACCTGCATGCATTTTCGGTCGACAAATCGTGCCTAGATTTTGGGCCGGCTGACTCCCAGGTAATCCTGAGGCCCCGGCCCGGCTACGTGCCCAAGGTTCTTACTACCCCCTTCAGGGATCAGGTAGTGAACCTGCAAGCCTGCCCCCGGAGGAAGCAG
>NW_015640446.1:235135-250246 GCF_001515625.1 Sinocyclocheilus rhinocerous | reverse complement strand
GAAGGATGGGGCTTCCGCAACATTCCTGTTCCAAGTGGTACGGGTACGTTTTCCCAGTGTTATCCAATCTCACTGAGTGGATAGTGCTACGACAACAGTGACTGGCCTTCTTGTTGCGAGCCCCGGCTTACGCTGAAGAGGGGGCGCAGGAGGCTCGCGCAGGCCACTGGAAGGGGCAGCATCCATGGCGTTTTGGTAGGGATCCCAATTCGTCGGTCATTACCGACGTGCCGTCTCCGTTCCCTCCTTCAGGGAACGAGGGTTACATACATAACCGAGACGTTATTCAAAAAACACAATAACTTGCATAAATGTCTTCTATAACATGTTTTTTTATTTATTTATTTATTTTATTTTTAAATGCATTTTTATATTTTTGTTGGTCTTAAAGTAAAATGAATGAATGAATGTTAGGTTACATAAACATCCTGAGATTGTTATGAAAAGAAAAGTGTCCTAAAAAGTTGTAATTTAAGAAAGTACTTAATATTGTATTAAGTACTTAATATTGTATTAAGTACAAGCTTAATACAAGATTTTCCTTTATTAAGATCTGTGTTGTAGAACCAACATGACAAAAGCCGTTTTGTTGTCATGTGACAAGAGAACTGTAAAACAGGACCACTGTAGACCCTGCTGCTACCACTCTTTTTTCTGACCATTCTCTGTAAACCCTAGAGATGCTTGTGCGTGAAAATCCCAGTAGATCAGCAGTTTCTGAAATACTCAGACCAGCCCAACAAACATGCCACATTCAAAGTCACTTAAATCACATATCTTCCCCATTCTCATGTTCAGTTTGAACTTCAGCAGATTGTCTTGACCATATCTATATATCTAAATGCTTTTATAAGCTGCCATGTGATTGGCTGATTAGATATTTGCGTTATCAAGCAGTTGAATGGTGTACCTAGCCGGTGATCTATGAAACCCTTTCAGTACAGTGAGTCTAGAATCTTGGTACGCAAGTGTTAAATGAAAATTTGAAAAGAGCTTTCCTTACTGAAATACTGAAAGCTTCTAAACAGATGCTCACACCAGACTTTCTGTTCCATTCACTGCTATTCACACTCATACAATGCAGTCATCTTTCACGGCATACTAAAGTTTGTTGATACTAAAGTTCAAATTGGTTTTATATAATAATAAAAATGTTGTTATAAATTAGAAATGGGGGAAACTCATTTTGGTGGTTTAAACTCAAGTATAAAAGAATACAAAGTTTGATTAAAAAGAGAAGCTGCATGGTTTGCATTGCAGATAGCATATTTTAATATTTTTAATTAATTATTATTCATAATTTATTATTTATTCAAAGCAAAAGCCCTGGAGCGTGACATCATAACCTGTTGCCCAAATTTGTTCCAGGGTCTTGAATAATTTTCTTTGCTTAAACTCTAATCTGACCACCTTTTTACTCGGTTTAATGGGAATCCTGTATCTATTTATCATATGAAACAGTTATTAATTTTAGAGGTGCTTGCTAAGACAAGTACCACTGTAACAACTGCTCATACCAGATAGTTTAACCTACATAAGATATTTGAACAATGTTTCAGCTGTTTTTGTTTATACAATGAAAGTCAATGGGATCCAAACTTTGTATCAGGTTTAGTATTCCTAACTATAATGTTAGTTTAAAAAAAAAAAAAACAGATAATGTTCCTGAAGCATTATTAATTGGAAATATATATATCATACCAAATTTAAAAAGGTGAATTTCACCAATCGTTTGCTATGATTTTGATTATTGGGTGATTTTTTTTAAGACTCTTTGTGTTATAGTAATGGTGTTGGTGTGTGTAGTTTAAGCTTGTGCTGCTGTTCAAGATTGGCTATCAATTAGCCCTTTCCACTCAGACTTTTACAATTACTGCTTAACATACATGTACACTCTGATTGTGTGCGCTAAAAACACTCCCATATTCTTAATTACAGCACTGGATACATCCCTGCAACTATAGAGTGTGTGCACACACACCATATTCCATGAAACCTGACAGAATTAATTGGTGGTTGTCACGTATAGTGGCATCTTCATTAGTTTCTTGGAGCTCAAGCCATTGTGTGTATCTTGCACACACACGTTCATGCAAGAAGTAGGAATAGGAAATAGGAATGTAACATAAATAGTATTAAAATGAATAAATTCATTAAGACACTTTTTTTTAAAGTATAAACACAACTCTTCACATCACAGTGTTAGCATTAGCATGTGATAGCATTGCTTACCAATCTTATTTCACAATCAGCTAAAATGTAAATACGGTTATTTTTATTCAAAATGCATAAGGATACTAGTAAAGGACATGGCAGGAATATGATGTAACTATTTCGAACAGTGTTTACATGGAAACAGGAAGAGTTTTGCCACTCAGCTTCTTTATATAGTAATTTCATAAGATTATTCAATAAAAACCTCTAAGATAAACCGAGATAAATCACACTGTACCTTGAATTTAGCACAACTGTGACTCCATATCTACCAGATGTTATTTTATATCTAACAAATGGACTTTATATCTTACAATTGTGACTTTATTTCTCATCAGATATTATATTGGCATGCCTAATGAATAGGGTTGGGTTCCGAAACCCGGTACCAATATGGCACCGGTACCTATGTAACCGGTATGTACTAGAACTGAATCAGTACGCAGATTTCGGTGCCTCATTTCGGTGCCATGCCTGAGCGATCGTATCGATTTGGCACCGGTATCGAAAAAAAAAAAAAACGATACCCAACCCTACTAGTGAACTACATACATTTTTACAGTGCATGTGGTTTAAAGTTGTGACATAATGGAAGTAGTGACAGCTCTTTTCTTCCGTATTGTGACATCCAAGTGAAACATTATGACAATATATATATAACCGGTGTCACCAGGCCGATGCAATGTGACCAGGATACCAACAGGACGACTCATTAGTCAACCCTGGCACAGACAGCCACACACACATATAAATGTGCTCCGCGGTTCAGGATTTAATTAAAAAGAGTTTGAGCACTGTGGGCGATTCTCATCATGACATCCTCTCCTCACCTCTGAGGTTATTATCGGTCTAATGCACTCTCCTCAGACACACGCATGCACCAGTACATTACACATACAGTGATGTGTGCCACACAGAGATGCATGCAGCTCTTAAAAAACAAACAGCAAAAATGGCATTAATTTGATAGTCTATAAATTATGGTTTCCTGCACACCTAGAGCCATATCTCAATACTCCTACAGGGTAGTAGCTGAAGAATAGCAGAAAAAATGTATTTGTACTGAAATACTGTCTCTGAAGTCATTACAAACCCGTATGACTTTCTTTCTTCAGTGGAACACAAAACAAGAAATTTAGTAGAACGTCTGAGCTGCTCATTTCCATATAGTGACAGTGATGGGAAGAAATAAATAAATCCTACACCATTTTATTTTCATATATATATATATATATATATATATATATATGAAAATAAAATGGTGTAGGATTTATTTCTTTCTTCCCATCACTGTCACTATATGGAAATGAGCAGCTCAGACGTTCTACTAAATTTCTTGTTTTGTGTTCCACTGAAGAAAGAAAGTCATACGGGTTTGTAATGACTTCAGAGACAGTATTTCAGTACAAATACATTTTTTGTGCTATTCTTCAGCTACTACCCTGTAGGAGTATTGAGATATGGCTCTAGGTGTGCAGGAAACCATAATTTATAGACTATCAAATTAATGCCATTTTTGCTGTTTGTTTTTTAAGAGCTGCATGCATCTCTGTGTGGCACACATCACTGTATGTGTAATGTACTGGTGCATGCGTGTGTCTGAGGAGAGTGCATTAGACCGATAATAACCTCAGAGGTGAGGAGAGGATGTCATGATGAGAATCGCCCACAGTGCTCAAACTCTTTTTAATTAAATCCTGAACCGCGGAGCACATTTATATGTGTGTGTGGCTGTCTGTGCCAGGGTTGACTAATGAGTCGTCCTGTTGGTATCCTGGTCACATTGCATCGGCCTGGTGACACCGGTGTGCCGAGAAGAAGAAGACGAGGAGAGTTAAATGAGATTTTCCTCAGAGATCCAAACAGGGGCCAGCAGGGGCCTCAATCTCGCCTCATCCCGTCAGCCTGAGAGGATGATGCTTGCCTTCAGTCCCACTGTCAGCGAGGGGTGGAAGAGAACATGAATGCTCCCTCAAAGGTGAAGAGGAGACAGGAAATAGACTGAGAGACAATAAGAGAATAAAACAACGGTGGAAGGAGGGAGGAACTGACCCTTAAGCTCCGCCCCATTGTTTCTTGCTTAGGGAATCTTCAAACATAAATGAATAGATATTACTCTTACATGGGTTGGTAAAAAGTATGTCATTGTAGTATTTTTGTAATAAGTTGCTTTGCAATGATTTGTATCGTGAAAAGCGCTATACAAATAAACTTGAATTGAATTGAATTTTTGCCTGCTATTTTTGTCCAACACACTCTCATTGCAATTTTGTTTGAACAAATTTGATCTCATTTAATCTCAAAATGCAATAATGAGAATGTGCAATTGTACAAATATCATAATAAGGAGACTGTAAGAAATTCATGTGTTTATGCCCCAACAACAGTTTAGGGAGTGGGCCTAACGTAACCCCCCCCCTAACTCCCCCGTTTCCATTTGAATCACACTGTACAAAATCATACCAAATCTCAACCTCATAAAATAGTCACGTTTTCTCATGAGATCGACTTCTCATATCAAATGACAATTTCTCCCCAAAAAGAAAGTATATATTACTCACCTTCAACCCAAATGGAGAAGTTTTGAAGTTGAAGAAGCGACATGATAGATTTGTTTGAAGAACACACCAAAATTCAAGACATTGTTTACAGAAAATATTGACATCCATCCTAGCTGTCTTTGAATCAGTTTATCCAATGTGCAAAACCTGAATCTGAATGATTCTTTCACTTATGATTCAGTTCTTGAACTCTCAGACTCTGGACTCACTGGAAGGGAAGATCATCCGTGAATAATGAATTGAATTTTGATGTGTTTTTCACTCAAATCTATCACATGGCTTAAATATTGGTCTTTTTCTCCTACAGCTATTGTACGGCTTCAGAAGTCTTGGAATATAACAGACAAGTAATTTGGGCCACTTTTATAATACTTTTATGGTAATTCTGCATCCTTTTTGGAGCTTTAAAGCATCAGTCCTCATTCAGTGTAATTGCATGGGGAAACAAAATGACCTTTACTGTTCAAAATGAAGTAATACGGGTTTGAAACAACCTAAAAGCGACTAAATCATGACGGAATATTCATTTTTGAGAGGACTGTGCGTAGAAATTATCTGCATGCTCTGAAGCCTTTAGTTGCTATTGCCTCTACTGTGACCTGAATCAATGTGTAAATAAACTACTAATTTATGCTGTCAACTTACAAGTAATTCATTCAAACATTGATTCTTACATATTGATAGCTTAAAGCGAATGTAAGTAACCTTATTGCTGTTTTACATGTTCATTTGGGAATAAGGGCTGAGTTTAATATGACTCAGCTTGCACGTTTACTTCCAACTCAGCTTGCACATTTACTTAATGGGGGGGGTAGCAACACAAAGGTAAGTGAACTGGCATTAATAATTGTACTATATTTTTGATTTCAGATCCATCATATACTTACATTACAAAACAGGACTTTGCTGTTATATAGTTGGACATTTGGTAACTGAACAGAGAGCAAATAGGGGATGGGATCAAAGAGGACGATTTCTGAATTCGAAGTTCAAACTTGGGTCGCTGAACATCAAATTTGCTGCATGTCAGAGAGTTGACCACAAGACTGATTAGTAACAGGTTGGGTTTAACAAAGTATCAATCGCAGATGTGAAAGAGTCGACTGTCAGAAACAAGAAAATTCTACAAGTGAGAAGTATAGTTCATTTGACACAAATATTAAATATACTCCAAACCTTGGATTTTTATTTATTTTCATTAAGTGGGGGAAGGAAAGAAAGCCTGACAACTTTATCTGGCTGTTTGTATTTGTGTGTGTGTGTGTGTGTGTGTGTATTCATAGTGTGCATTGATTTTTCTAGCCCTAGATTCTTAAAGATGAATTCACCTGACTGAGCAGCAGATCGGATCAAATTTTAAAATCTCTCAGACAATTGCTCCTCTCCTCTCCTCAGGATTGAGGGATGAGATGGGCAACAAGGTGGATTACAGGGGGAGGGGAGATGGAGGCAGTAGAGATGATGAGAGAGTATCATCCTGTTCATTTAATTTCTATATGCATGTCTGACAGTTGTTACATATATGATTTAGATGAAGTGGCAGTCACATACACCTCATTTACATCTATCCATCTACAGTGGGTATAGAAAAGAATCACCCCCTTTTTAAAATAATGACATTTTTTGCTTTGCAGTCTGAAATGAAGACGGACACATTTTTTGTTTTATCTAACTCAGCGTATTTACTCAGTGCAACTTATAGCATCCAAGTGAAAGACATAACACCAACATTTCAGAGAGAGAAAAAACAAAACAGAATCACTGAGTTGGAAAAAGCATCAATCCCTTCGGTCAGTATTTTGTTGAACCACCTTTTGCTTTAATTACAGCCTTTAGTCTGTTGGGGTATATCTCTGTCTCTACTAACTTTGCACATCTAGACTTTGCAATATTTGCTCTCTCTTCTTTGCAGAACTGCTCAAGTTAAAATTGAAGGTGACCGTTTGTGGACTGCAGTCTTCAAGTCGTTCCACAGATTTTCAGTGGGGTTTAAGTCTGGGTTCTGATTAGGCCATGCAAGGACATTCACCTTTTTCTTTTTCAACCACTGTGTGCTCAGTTTTGCTGTGTGCTTTGGGTCATTGTCATGTTGGAAGGTAAACCTTCTTCCCATTGACATCTTTTTGGCCTCAAGAATTTGACGGTATTTTGCCCCATTCATTTTTCCTTTGATCCTGACAAGTGCTTCAGTCCCTGCTGCAGAGAAACACCCCATAACAGGATATCACCACCTCCATGCTTTACTGGAGGAATGCTGTTATTTGGATGGTGAGCTGTATTGGATTTTAGACAAACATATCGTGCTTTTTTCTTGCAACCCTCCCATACAAGCCACATTTGTGGAGAATTTGTGATGTTGTTGTCACATGCACACAATGACCCCTTTTCATCAATTCCTGCAACTGCTTCAGAGTTGCTGTAGGCCTCTTGTTAGCCTCTCTGACCAGTTTCCTCCTGGCTCTTTCATCCAGTTTGGAGTAACGTCCTGGACCAGGGAGGGTCTGCATTGTACCAAACTTCAACTTCTTACTAATAGACTTCACTGTGCTTCTAGGCATTGATAAATCCTTTTGCATTTATTTATTTTTTTGTATCCATCTGACTTGTGCCTGTCCACAACTTTATCACGGAGATCTTTTGACAGTGCCTTGTCACCCATAGTTGATTGTTTGCTTCAGTTGCACTACCAAGGCCTGAAATGCTCCAGGAAAGCTCTTTTCATGCTGAGCTAATCAAAATGACCACAGATGATCACAGTTGAAAGTCAAATGGCTTTGTGTGCCATTGAGAAGGTGATTAGCTACAACTGATTGAGTTTACAAGTAAATTTTAGGAGGGGGCTGATCCTATTTCCAACTTAGTGATTGTTTTTTTGTTGTTTTTTATGACATGTTGGTATTATATCTTTCACTTGAATGTTATACGTTGCATTGAGTACATTTGTTGTATAAAACAGTTGTATAAAACAAAAACTGTCTGTCTGTCTGTCTGTCTGTCTGTCTATCTCTCTGTAAGTACCAGCCATACATTTTTGCCCTTCCAAATCAATTTCTGTGCATTTGTAATGAACTTACATTTATCAAATTTTCTGTACAGAAGCATTTGTTTCCCCACAGATATATAGTTGCGGGTTGGTTGATATGGCAGCTCATGTAGAAGTGTTCTTTGTTTTGTGTGAGAGACAGCTGGTATCTGTTAGAGAGACCTTGTTTGCCGCCTTGAGACAGTGACAGGCAGATACATTGTGGCACTGTAGAGGGGCTTAACGCAATCTGAGTGGCCCTAAATTTATTACAGCCAACTGGAGGCCTCGGGGGAGCCAAGCACATTCCCTGATTGGCTGGTGAGATTATCATCTCTAATTGGATGATTATGTTACCCACAAGTCCATTCTCTCGTTATGCTGGCCGTCGCGGAACTGCCAGAGGTGATGAATATTGAGCGCCTGTCGCGGTCCGCCTATCAGCCCACACACATAAACACACAAACATCAACAGATCACTGTCACATTTTCTACGCTTCTCCAATCTTATTGGGGCTTAATTGATTTTGGAACTGGCTGTGATACTTCATTTTAGCTCTGCATTGGAAACTTGGCTGTAAAATGTTAGTCACGTGACTGTACTTCATTGAATCCAGGGTGAAAAGAACCGTTTTGGTTTAAGACATTGCTATTACAATGTAGTATCACTGTAATTAGCATTCCAAGACTGATTCCTTGTGCTTTTGGAGTATTATAGAAATAGTTCTTTTAAAAAATGACAGTTCTGTCACCATTTACTCCCCCTCATATCTATCCAAACCTGTATGAGTTTATTTTTTATGTGGAGCATAAAATAAGATATTTAGCAGATCGTATTGGCTGGTCTTGGACAAAAAAAGCAATCAATCAATCAATTAATCGGTAAATAAATAAATAAAATTAGTCTGTACAGTAAAGAGTGGTAAACTGGTTTAACTAATAAAAGATCGGTTTGTTAGTATGATTAATATGTTTAGCTATTTTCAAACTAACAATAAAACCAGTTAATTTTAGATGTTACCATTTGTATATGACTCTTCATTATAGTCCAAGCATTCTGAACCCAAATATAGCATTGTGTGAGGAATAAACTGTAATTTAAGTCGTTATTCACAGAAATTATCCTCTCCACCATAGCTGTCGAATCACTTATTTTCTTGGGCATATTTACACTTGATCAGTTATGAGACATTAAAATGAAATCAAACTTGCTGCACTGCGTTTTGACACGATTAAATGGTAGTGATGCAAAAGGGAAGTCAAACCTTGAATGACACATACACAGAAAGCTACCAGTTATGGAATGTCTTGTTAAGTTAGAATACATTTATATTTAAAATTGACAGGTTCAGTGGAAGATAATCTGTTCAGCTAAGTAACTGGGATCTGGGGATAGGGGTATGACAGAATGTTGGGTGAACTAATGATTACAATTTAAAATCTATACATAACTTGTGTAGTCTATATTGTTCATTTCTTTATCAAATACATTCATGGTGCATGAGTACACTCAATGAACCTAATTCAAATGTGGACAGTGGTTCTACATGTTGGAATTGAGTATTAAACATAAGACCTCTTATGGATCCAAACATAATGAAACATAAAACACTCCTTCTTTTTTCCTCTTCCTCACATAAACTAGCACATTAATGTTGGCATTTTTCACATCTAGAAATCTAGTTAGTGCATAAAAATTATGAATATGGGTGCAATACATTTATGTTTTACAACTTAAAGTTGATTACACACAATGGAATTACACTGTGACAAAATGTTTAAGAATGACAAAAAAATGACATACATCATGTTAATTAAGTAGATTGAACAAGCTGCAAATCTCATTTGTTGAATGTAGTTGAAATCCTTTGATTCGACTCTTGTGTTAAAACATATTCAGAAAACTCTTTTGAAACCATCCCCGCTTGGCAAAAGAAAGAACATCATCTGCAGCTCTGTGAATATTCTCAGTTTTCCGTGCTTGCATCTCCAGGTTACACGGTCCTCCATTAAAACCTGCAATAAATCCACCTGTCCATCTCATCCCAACGTTCAAAGCCACAATGTCACAGAGAAACTAATATCTGTACCCTTCATTCACTCGCTCGTGCTTTATTTACCCGCTGACCCCCATCATGGTCCACATGCACTGATCCATGTCAGCGTGACAGACAGGCTGAGCGTGGCTGCGAACCGATTCATTTCAGCCAGGGTGCTTAGGAGGTGGGGAGGGGCACTCATCCAACCCACACTCATTCAGATATCTTTCTTTCACCAACCGATAGCTCAAACTCTCGTAAGCTCACTGTATGGCATCCGGGGCTCCATTCGCTGACCGCAATCGTTTCAGCGAGGTTATAAAACTGTTCTACAGCTTATAGAGTAGACTTTTGGCTTGTTTTTGTGTCTTTTGGGTCAAATACAAAAATAATAAGCGGTTTCACATAGCAGCCTTTAAAAAACACAAAATTTAGCTTCGTTCTATTGATGTATTCAGTTTGGCACCCTGCTCCAATGTTGGCTGCCCTCGTTCTCAGCTGTGTTTGTGTGTGTGGGCTGCTTATGCAAGCACCGCCGGAAACACAAAGTACTTGAATCTCTGACTCTTAGCCTCTTTGACTTTGCTTCCGCTTTGTTGGTGTACTGAGAACATTAGCCGGCTGTTCTCGGCTCTGCCACCTCCTACTGTTAAAGGAAAAGTTCAACTGATGATGATTCTGTCATTATTTACTCACCCTTGTGTCATTCCAAAACGTACTGTATGTTTTTTTTCTCCTTTTCTTTTTCCAGTGGAATGGAAGAAAATACTGGTCTATTATGACACGTTCACAAACATACAGAAGGCTTGTTTTGGCACCAGTTGTGTTGATACGCAATTTCTGGTTTACTTACCATACGTTTTGGTTTGCCATTTGGTTTCAGAAGACTTGGAATTATGATCATCGCAAAAAGTACCAAAATTGGTGATGTCGATCAACTAACAAGGTGTTTGTGTGTTAATATCAGATGACATGTCACTCATTTCAACTCATGGCACCAAGTAAGGCTTTTTATAATAACAGTAGAAGTATGATCCCAAAAGTTTCTCTTCTGACAAATCTGAAGAATTCTGTGAGATTCTGGATAACTTGAGTCATCTACTATATTGTCAACTCTAGGACAAAAAAGTAATAAAATCCAATTTATTTACAAAAAAGATACACAGAAATAAGCTAACACAACTGCTAAATGGAAATAAATGGATAATTTCTCTATGAATTGTATATATAAATGAAAGTGATTGAGCAGCAATGGAAATTATTGTTTGTGTAATCTTATAATCTTATGGAGTAACGAAATTAGTATGTACACTGTATTAGTTTAAACAATTGATAGATTTGTAATATCTCAATGCAATCACTGTACAAAGAAGATTGGTATGTGATTTTCATGTTCCTCAGCCTTGAATGATCCATCCAGTGGAGGTGATTTCTTCCTCTGGTTGTGCTTTGTTATGTTGCGGTTAGAAAGGAGTAGGATTTCATTTCAACAGCCTTAAACATGACGTGCTTGGGGAATGTTGAAGGATCCTTGCAATCTGGAACATGCAGCTGGAAACTCAGAACCTGGTGTTACTGTTGTTGACTCCTTCCTCCCTGGATTGGAGACTCGGAGCTTGGCGTATTCATTAGGGTCTCCCATTATTGTCTCAAACCTCACACACCAGAGTCTCTGAACATCTCTTGAGCTACTTTTATCCCTTTCTGACGACCAGTCAAACACCATCACAAGCATTTCTACTCCAGCAGTTGAAAGGGACAATGCAGTCTGCAATGAATATAACGCATAAAATCAAAAAGGAAAAATCAATTTGTCTATACACATCAGATGGGACAAGGTTACAAGACACATTAAGAATCAATCACACATCACATCAAAGCAGAAAAGGACATGGACTTTGCAAACGCACAGCTAAAGTTTTCGCACTTGCAATTGAAATTAGTACATAATCCATGTTTTTAATATCAAAATACATACTGAGTGACAGATGGAAAGGGACAATGCAGTCTGCAATGAATATAACGCATAAAATCAAAAAGGAAAAATCTATTTGTCTATACACATCAGATGGGACAAGGTTACAAGACACATTAAGAATCAATGACACATCACATCGAAGCAGAAAAGGACATGGACTTTGCAAACGCACAGCTAAAGTTTTCGCACATGCAATTGAAATTAGTACATAATCCATGTTTTTAATATCAAAATACATACTGAGTGACAGATGCAGTCTTTGTCATGAAACACTTCACATAGAGGTCACAGTTTGAACGCTCTTATTTCATTTAATTTATATTCAAGATCTGAGATAATTTATCCATTGTCGCTTTCATTATTTCGATTACAGTAACGCAAAATTATATTTGAAGTTTAAGAATCCCTGTTGCTTATACTGTTGTTGTGGCTGGTTAGGACAAAAACTCAAATTAACACCGTGTTTTGCGGCATTGTATCACATCTGGTTAAGACACAGTATAAAGTTGCGGCCACTTTGCTTGCCGAAATTTTGCAGGCGAAATCCAGTCATTTACACAGGAACCTGCGCAGTCGGGAATTTAGCGTGGGGGCGAAAATTTCTCATGCAGATTTCGCCGATGAATTTTCTGCGTTGATCACCAGAAAGCTGCTTGATTTAGGACTTCTGTGTGAGCAGTTTGTGGTTTAGAATGACTTGAGATCGCATAAATAACGACACAGATTTCATTTTTGGGTGAACTATTCCTTTAATAACTGTTTTGGCTAATCCATCCTTAGGGATAGAGATGCAGACACTCAATCAACGAATCCACGTTCTATGGATGCGCTATAATTCTTCAGCTTGGCTAAAGATGGAGCTGTCAGTTTAGCATGTGATGTGACGGGGCTGGGAATAGCAACATGATTAAATGTCTTTCTTTTGTGTAATTCGGTACATGTCAGATATTGTTTGTGGAGGTGTGGGCAAACGGAGGTGTGGTGAAGAAGCTCTGATGTTTCTTCTCTTGCTCTGACAGAGGAGGCTATCGCTTCTGTTAAAAGAGCCTGGCGAGGAACGGACGCAATGACGTTATGTTCCTCCTGCTTCAAACCTTCTTTCTTCCATCTTTTGGTAACAATGCACCAGCGCCTCACTGAAAGGGGCCTGTCTCCCCAAATAAATGATCTGTTTTCAATGACTTCATTACAATGGGCTTCCTAAATATGGACTCCTTGAGCCAACCCTACTTGTCAGCTGTGGGTTTGATGGGAAAGTTCTTATGTGGGAGGAGGGTGGAGCAGTTCGCTGTGTGTGTGTACAGTTTCGCTGTAAGCCTGAAGCCTGAGTGATTTGAAGGCCTGAGCAGGAATATAAAAAGAGCATTGACACACTAAACATACACAAAGGACACCTGCTGTTTTTTTATTTCTACTGATGAAGTACGGTTCAGCACAGCAGTGGAAATGAATTATGTAGTGAGGTTTATGCTTAAAACAAGTAAAGCAAAATCTGCCAGTGGAATAAAAGACCTGTATTCAATCTCTGAAAATGTGACAACTTGCTATAGCTTGTGTGATGAGTTCCCCATGTGGCAACCAGCCCCTGTCTGCCATGAAGTTTTGCTTATCTTGCTATTTTATTTTTATTATTACTTAAAATAAATACAAATATACTGAATAGCTATACAAAAATTCAAAAACCAGAAAAAATAAATAAATAAAGTCCACTGCCACAATACAAAATAAAGTTACATTTAAAAAGTAGGGGAAAAGGACAGTTTTGTTTCTCAGATAAAACATATCTTTCATCACTGTTTGTACGTTTGAGCATCTCGTCCGGCCTGAAACATTAGAGTTAACTGGAATTTGTGGTGAAAAACTACATTACCCATGATGCTGAACAGAACATTCCACCAATCGGAGAGTCAAAACATGCCAGAAAGCACTGTTTAGCTCCGCCCATTCCCATGAAGCACCGCAAAATTCTCTGTCATTTTTAGTTGGAGTAATGTCATTTGCAATGTTTCATGGGATTGTAGTTCTTTCCCTTATTAAATCTATGAAGTTACAGACTTGTACCCTTGTCAGATTTTCAAATTTTTTGCTTCAAATCAAAGTTTGTAATATTGTGATTCGCCTCCTAGCTGGTTGGCTTGGTTCATGGCTCAGGAAAAGATGAGAAAAATTGAAGTTGGAGAAGAAACCGATGTGACAGTTCAGGAGGCAGAGATCAGGGAAGAGATAAAGGAAAATCAGGGATAAAGAGACAGACAGAGAAAGGGGTAAGACGCGAATGAAGGAGATTTCCTATTCCGTCAGACAGACCGTAGCGCATTCATTATTTTGTGGAAGCAATTACCACAGCCACCTGCTTTATCTGTAGCGCTCATTGTTTCCAGAGCTGTCTGAACCCTCTCTCTCTCTCTCGTTCAGTAATGGTGGCTCAGCTCACTTTGATTAAAGAACACCATTTCAGCTTGTTAATAATGAATAGAACACACACACACACTAGTGCCGTCACCGGTTGTGTACCATGCGCCCCGTCTCACGATCCTGCTTTAACGAGGTCGAGAAACCATATCCCAGATGTACACAAATATTTGTGGTCATCATTTCATGTTATATTTGTATGGCTCTTACATTTAATAATCAACCGCTGCCGCACAAGCCTGCTGATAAGCACAGCTTGTCATAAAAAATACGCAATTACGATGTTGATATGACTAAAGCGGAGGTACCCGACATTATTATAGGAACATTCGAAGTAATTTCATCAGCCGAACAAATAAATAATCATTGAAGCGAATCCACTTCTTGATGGCGTTTTTTTTTTTTTTTTTTCTTGACCAGCACATAATTAATATGGTAACACTAATAAATAAAATGTAAATGTTATTTAAAAAGAGACCACCAGTAGTTATAGGAGATAAAAAGTTATTATACAGAAAATCATTTAATTATGTTATTAATAAAGTGACATTTTCTGACAGAAATAGAATAATTAATTAGAAAAAAATGTAGGGTGGGAATTGATTGGGAATTCAGTTAATGGATTTATCTTCAGAAATGTATTGGATGAAAAGTGAAAAGTGGCTGTTTAATTTTCATGCACTGTAAAAAGTCAAATTTAGGAGCTTATTCTCTACTTGATCTGATCCTCAAGAATGACTTGCTTGTATAACTTAATGTATTAATACTGTATTAATTCAGTGATATTAAATTATAACTTATAACTTCTAATAAGCCAGTTTATTTTTATATAATAGCACTTTTTGTGGCTGCCTCACAAAACATTTTATTTGTTTATCTTTTTTT
>NW_015640446.1:228869-235089 GCF_001515625.1 Sinocyclocheilus rhinocerous | reverse complement strand
TTTTTTTTTTTTTTTTTTTTTTTTTTTTTTTTTTTTTTTTTAGTTTAACTGGATGACCTTGTTTGTGCTGAACAGTTATAAGATGAATTATAATATCTTAAAAGCCAGGTTAATGCCCACAGGAATACCTACAGAAAATATTTTTATCCAAATCCAAGTCACTGGTCTTCAGTCAGTCAGAAAGATAAACAACAATTTTAGTATTATTTATATATTTTTTTTTTTCTTTTTTTTTCTGTTTTCTTTTAATGTACTATTTAGTAAGCATTAGTAATTTTGTTATGCTTTTGTCAATTTTATTCATCATTGTTAGTATTATTAGTATTAGTATACAGTATTATTAGTATTAGTATATAGTTTTAATTAGTACTTCGGCTTAAAGAAAACTTTGAAATGTTGGCAACTACCTGAAATAAGTTGTTTTTTGTTTTTTTTACTCTAATTTCATCTAATATTCAGCTTTAATTCAATTCTGAAAACAATTTGTAATAGCCTTATTTTTAGTTAACATACTGTCTGTTTTCAGTGTTATTGTTATTACATAACCTGCCAACAAACAAACATATAGTGCCTTTGTTTTCACGATTTACTAATACTTAAAAAGACTCATCTTTTTAAACATCCAAAGTCTCTTTATTTAGCATCTCTATTCAACCAAGTTGCTAATGAATTGGTTATAAGTTATAAGAAACCAAATTACAGCAATCAGTTAAAAAGGCAAATATGTACTGTTCTGAAAAACTCTGTTTGTCTAATTGTCATGTTAAAATATCTAAAAATATTTGAAACTCAAGAAACAGCTCTTCTAAAGCTAATAAGACTCGTTTTCAGTGCCATTTGTCTTATACTCCACTGACAACATACACTTATATTTAAGATGCAACCTACAAAACAAGTCTTAATATCTTACACAGTGTTACTTCTCAAGTAAATTGATCTTCTTTAAAGGACTTTCGACTAATTATAAAGTCCTTAAGAAGTCATTTTTGCAGCGCACACACTTGATATTTGTAAATAATTGTATTTTATTTAAGACGGGGGAATGGGGGAATTGAAGTATAGTGCATCAGGACGTCCATCAGAATGTGACGTCTGTCAGTTTATTCCCTTTTGCATCGCTGCACTGGATTTTTGGGGGGGCCGCTCTAGAGCCTCTTTTCCAGATTGGACACCAGGAACGGGTCTAATTCTGTTAAATGGTAACTGTTAACTGTGTTACACAAGGCGACTGAAATATAGACATACCCTTCTAAAGATATAATTTTGTTGGCAGTGAGTATAACGCACATGGAGGATATAGTGTGTGTGTGTGTGAGTGTATTTTAGAGGGAGATATGGATTGTGTGCTTCTGCTATGCCTCTTCAGAGCATGCTGAAGAGGTAATTTGGCTTTACAGGGGTCCAGATTAAAACTGATTATGGTCATTTGATGAATTGATCCAAATTATAGACTTGGACACGACAGCCGCAAATGTGCACAATTAAAAACGGAGAGAATGAGAAATCCCTCTCTTTTTTTCTTCTCTCTTCCCTTTCACTCACATGCTCTTACGCTCATTATTTATTTATCTTATTCTGACGTTTTTTTCTTATTATTTTTTCCTGAGTTGAACTCTTCCACTGTCTAGTTTTCTCTCGTTCTTTTTTGCCAGATGTACCCTCATTTGTGTTTTTTTTTTTTTTCTTTTTCTTTTTTTTCCCGTATTGTAAGGTTTCTATTAAGTTCAGCTTTAACTCTGGGTTACACTTTATTTCGATAGTCCACTTTAGACATTCTACTAACTATAAGTAACTTTGTAACTACATGTCAACTAATTCTCATTAATTTGCAACTACATGTCTACTAACTCTCAGAGTAGACTGTTAGGGTAGGTTTAGGGTTAGTAGAATAAGTTGACAAAGAAAGTGTTAGAAGATATTAAGCAGACAGTCTACTAATACTCTACTAACTGCTAGTTGACATGTAGTTGCAAAGTTACTTACTGTTAATAGAATGTCTAAAGTGGACTATCGAAATAAAGTGTTACCGAACTGTTAGTCAGGATTCATTTGAAAGACTTAATGCATCTGTAGCGGGTTTGATTTTGTGTTTTCTCTATTAAAAATAATTGTATTTCATTTAGTTTATAATATCTAATTTAACGATCTGATCATTTAATTTAATTTAATTTAGGGTTAGGGACTTGTATTTTATGATTTTATGATTCTGTGAGAAATGTGATACTTTAAAGATGCTAAATAGAATTGTCACTTGCAAAACATCTAAACTGTTATGGGTTTGTGGTCTGTAAAAAATGTTTAATGTTTACTAATGCTTAAAAAGATACATATTTTTAAACATCCAAAGTCTCTTTATTTAGCATCTCTATTCAACCAAGTTGCTAATGAATTGGTTATGTTATAAGAAACCAAATTAAATCAGTTAAAATGGCAAATATGTACGGAGATGCATATTAGAGATGCATCTTAAATAAGTATGTAATGCTCACCAAGGCTGCATTTTATTTGATCAAAAGTACAGGAAAAAAAGATGAATTATTACAATTTAAAGTAGCATCTTTCTGTTTAATATATTTTAAAAAATAAAATGTTTTCCTGTGATGGCAAAGCTGTATTTTCATCTTCCATTACAGTTTTCAGTGTCACATGATTCTTCAGAAATCATTCTAATGTGCCGATTTGGTTCTCAAGCAACATTTCATATAATGATCAATATTGAAAACAGTTGTGCTGCCTAATATTTTTAGTGGAAACTGTGATGCTGTTTTTGATTAATAAACATGGACAACATTTATTTGAAGCATTTATTTGTAATACATAAGAAATTTAATACATAAAGTATTGATTTAATAAAATAAAGTAAAATGAAATAAAATAAAAAATACCCCTCCCCCCATAAAAATAAAAAAATTAAAAAATTAAAAAATATATATTTATATGATGTAAATAAATGCATTTAAATGATCTACCAGCAGGGGCTAACAGTGCCGTGCTAACCAGCCAATGCAACAATATAGGTAAAATCATCTGCATATTTGCATTAAGTATGTTTCAGAACCTTTTTTTTTTTACTTTGTTCAATAAACCACATTTGGGTTCTCAACTTCATCACATCTAGCAAAACTAAAAGTGAGTCTGGTTCATTCATTGTGCCACACATCTAAAGCTCACAGTTGAATTTCTTTTATAAAAGCCACTCTGTCCTCTGTGTGTGACTCAAACCTGATTTTAATGGGGCCTGCGGCTACTGTGTTATAGTGAATTCCATATCGACACCTTTCATGCACATGCTTTTAACTTCCGCCCACTGTCTAGCATTTCAGCATTAAGGTCTCCACTTTCTTTTTTTCTGTTTCTGTCTCCTGCTCTTGTTCTTCAGCTTGTGGTCTTGACCTAGCTTGCTCTGAGGGTTTTATGGGACTCAATGTTTGGATAACATGGTTGTCAGAGGTTAGCGTGCTGGGTCATGATGAGAGACGGTGCCACCAGTAACCCCAGTGTTACCATTTAATAACCTCTCCTGGTCTTTCTGTTGAGCAAACGGTTTTGTAAAGGGCAGGAAGTCACAATTGGGTCTAAAACAACTAGTAAAGACAACACGTCACAGCTAGAGTTTGTATATGTGAGTTTTCTTAGCTATATTTTGGTGACAAAATGTCCTTGTGCTTTTAATGGATCTTTTCAATGAATCGTGAAAATTTTTATCCAACTAGGACCCCAAAGCAATTCTATCAGCTAAAAACAACCTTTTCATTTCTTACAAAAGCACTTCATGTAATCTGAATAATGTAAGGTTATGACCATTAATCACTTTGAATTTGTTACATAGAATGAACCTGTATATGAAAACATTTCTTTTTTTTTTTTACTTTTGTAGTTAGGATACATTTTGCATGCTAACTGTTTAGCATACTGGCTTAGTATAGAGCTAGCCTATCCGATACCCTAGACCAGTGTTTCCCAACCGGGGTGCCGTCTGTCGAGAGCAGGGGTGGTGTGTAAAAAATCCTTTTTTAATATTTTTAAATTGCTAAAATAAATTATCATAACGAACTTAGAAATTCAAATATTGTGACAAAATTAATTTTGTAGGGTGCCACAAGTTTGTTAAAATTTCCAAAGGGTGCCGCGACTAAAAAAAGGTTGGGAAACACTGCCCTAGACAACTCTCTTACCTTATACATAATCACAGAAATCCTTATTACTTTTTGAATCGCTAAATATTAAATATTAAACAAATACATTTTACGAAATGTTTAAGATTTTTATCAACACATACAAAAGAGAGTTGGTTTTAGCAAATAACATTTTATTAAAACGTGCAAAACCAGAGTGCCCCATTTAGATTTAGCTAAGTAACCGCGTGTGTATGTGTGGGCCTGCTCAGAGAACCAAATCCGTTGTTTTATGTAACAGATATGCCTTTATAGATTCCATCAACCGTCTGGATTACATAAGGAGCAGCTTTTTCCTCGGCCCTCTGTGCTTGCTGATAAACTAGGTTGTGTGGTGGGACAGAGTTTGCCAAGCCTGTTATCGCCACTCCAGTACAAGCGCCAGGAAGGAGGCATACCAACGGAGACAGTTGCCATGGTAACACTGCTACTGGTGGCAGCCGTGGGATGTAGAGGACTTTAGAAGAGAGAGAGAGGAGTAGGGGGGGGGTGATCAAACCACTTCTTAACCTGTCTCTGTGAAGTTATTTCTAATATTTCAACTCTAACTATCTAAAGCTGATAAACCTAACATTCCCACAAGCATACTAGAAATGGACTGTTTACTTACTGAAAATTCTGAAATTCTGACAACTCAAATGACATATTTATGGTCTTCAGACTTTGTATTGCCCCATAGACTCCCAATGTAAGGGATTTGTTAAATGTATTTTATGTGGCAGCTGGCAGCACGAGTTGTATTTTGCCTACATTTTTTCTTTAAAGCCGACATAAAACAAAAGTTGCAGTCTTTTTTAAGTAATTTTTATTTTTTACTTTGATGTATGTGATTCTAAAAAACCTTATAACAGACACACACACATATTTTGAATGGATGGATGGATGGATGGATGGATGGATGGATGGATGGATGGATAGATAGATAGGTAGATAGATATGCCATATGACATATGTCTAGTATTATTATATAGATATGATATACTGTTATATTTCAGTATGAGTGTTGTCAAACCAAGTTTTAAAAAAAAAATGGAATGGACTTTTTATTAGAATGACGGACAGATGTAATTATGTTCCAGGTTAACTACACCTCTAACCAATGTAACAAATATATGTATATGCATGATTATGTATTATGACTCTCACTGCTACTGTTTACAAATGCATGGTTATTATAAGGTTGTATACTTATTGGTTTACGACCCCAAAGAACATAGCCAAATAACAGCCTATTGAATAATAGTAGAAATGTCAACTGAACAAGAATATGTGGTGACCCACTTGTCACCAATAACAAAGTCTAGGTATCTATTCAATAACCAACACATGTGGTTTTCCTCACACAATCACACACAGAGGGCACTGATATAAGCATTAACATGGCCCAAATCCGCTGACAACCCGTAATTCTCCTTTTTCAGTATGACACTGTGAAAACACGTCTGATGTTTACGCCTGATTATAGTTATCTTAATATCAAAATCAATGAATGCCGGAGGTGAGGAAAGATTGTGTGTGTGTGTGTGTGTGAGAGAGAGAGAGAGAGAGAGAGATTGAATATATTATCTGATTATTCTGTGTAGCTGAGTGTCACACAAGGTGCTTATAAGACAATCAAAATCCACAAATGCAGAAAATAGTCTTGACGCTTTCTTGGCCAATATTTCTATGAAGTAGCTCAAAATAAATGTTGCAACAAATCAACCTTAAATGTTATTAACGTTCAAAGACTGAAAACAAAAAGAGATCAGTAGGAAAGAAGAAAAAATAACTGTCCAAAATAATGCGAAGGACTGTAATTTTGTGTTGCTTTTAGATTTATGGTCTTCAGACTTTGTATTGCCCCATAGACTCCCAATGTAAGGGTCATTCATTCGTTCATTCATTCATTCATTTATTTTTATTTTATTTATTTATTGTTATCTCTCAATTTGTTAAAAAAAAAATGTATGTGGCAGCTGGCAGCACGAGTTGTATTTAGCCTACATTTTTTTCTTTAAAGCCGACATAAAACAGAAGTTGCAATCTTTTTTTTTTTTTTTTAC
>NW_015640446.1:206996-228859 GCF_001515625.1 Sinocyclocheilus rhinocerous | reverse complement strand
AGATAGATAGATAGATAGATAGATAGATGGATGGATGGAATGGACCTTTTATTAGAATGAACCAGTGAAGATATGACATCATAAAATCAGGGGAAAAGAAAAGATGGGGACATAATGCCAGACTTGAATCCACATTTCCTACTACTAAGCCACAACTCCATTGTGTTCACCTTTCTTAAAAATGTTTTGAAGCAGACAAACATATTTATTTGCATATATATGCAAATAAATATGTTTGTCTGCCCTCATGGTTAGAGAGTCGGACTTGTAACCTGAAGGTTGTGGGTTCGAGTCTCAGGTCTGGCAGGAATTGTAGGTGGGGGGAGTGAATGTACAGCGCTCTCTCCCAATACCATGACTAAGGTGAGACCCTTGAGCAAGGCATCAAACCCCCAACTGCTCCCCGGGCGCTCCAGCAATATAGCTGTCTGTGTGCACTTGGATGGGTTAAATGCAGAGCACAAATTCCAGCCATTACCATACTTGGCCACACTTCACTTCACTATATATATATATATATAATGTATATATATGCCAAGTGCCAAGATGAGTGTTTTATCTCTTTAGCTTTATTCTGTTTTGTTTGTTTGTTTGCTGATATGATTTTCAATTTAAAAAGTTTTTGCTGTTTTGTTTATATTACGATAAATGTTAAGGTAGAATGAAAATGGAAACTTCATGAGGAGGTGCATCTTTGGTGTTCAGGGGCTTGGAGATGCAGTAGTACTTCTCCAATACAGGGAAGATGGTGGTTTTGTAGTCACTGGAAATGATCAGAAGGTACACTATATTTTTGACAATCCAGACCAAAAGACCAGTGGGTTGCCTGGGAAGATACCTCATTGGCTCTCTTGATGGTGTGGTTACAGCATCTACCCGCAGGGGTTAACTGCCTAAGCTAATCAGCCAAACTTCAATCCCAGTGTGGGCTGTCTTCAAGGTGCAGAAACCTTGGACCACCTAGGGTATGGAGACTATTTTTCCAGCTATCCCTTCATATCATCATACTACATGTGAAAGAGAACATGATACAGAGTGGAACTGCATGGGCACAATCACTGCTAATAACCTGCCAACCAGAGAAGCTCATACAAGTTTCTTGTTGTCAGGCTGCATTAGCCGAGGCCCCCAGATAGTGGTTCTGATGATGTGAGGTGGCACCTCTTTTGAGATGGCAAGTAATTCCAGGCATGTGGAGCTCTTCCAGTACCTTTCAAAATCAAGAAGAGAGTGGTTTTTGGCTTCTGATGCCCAGCTATTTCATGTCAGGGCTTCTCTTTGATACTGGTTCTTGGAGTTTTGATGATGTCATATGCTAGATCTAGAGATTCGCCAAGAGATCTGCAAGAATACATCATGCAATTGATCATTTAGCTATTTCAGCTTTTTTTTTAAGTGAGGATGAGAGCTGCTTCACTACCAAAATGTTTACTTAGGCCATCATTGGCTGGCTAATGGACTGAATAGGCTGATGCCCAGCTATTTCATGTCAGGGCTTCTCTTTGATACTGGTTCTTGGAGTTTTGATGATGTCATATGCTAGATCTAGAGATTCGCCAAGAGATCTGCAAGAATACATCATGCAATTGATCATTTAGCTATTTCAGCTTTTTTTTTAAGTGAGGATGAGAGCTGCTTCACTACCAAAATGTTTACTTAGGACATCATTGGCTGGCTAATGGACTGAATAGGTTGTAGATGGCTCAGTCCATTTCTTCCTTAGCTTGTTTGGTAGCCTTGGGATCTCAGCAAGAGTCTAAGAGCCAAAAGAGAGAGAGAGTGAGAGAGAGAGTACTGAAACAGTAATAAGAATAAGCACCAAAACCCTGTCACCATTGAAGGCCATTTTTGATTTTCAGTAAAGGCACGACCTACTTGATTTACCCCATGATGTCACAAACATGCTCAGTCATTGATCAATAGGGAGGAGGATATTGCCTCTTTAGCACTGAAGACCTTTCCTATGACCTATGAACAATGTGAATCCTGTGGAGATCGTCAGGCATCTCTTGAATCCCAAACAGGATGTGCAGTATGGGAGCAGGAATATGTCTCATCCCAGAGGACATTCTGATTTGACATCCATAAGGCCATATTTGCCAGTAGAATAGGTGTGTACAATTTTGTACCCCAGTGGTCTGGAAGAAGACACATTGACCTGGTCAGGATCCGGTGACCGTGATTTCACCAA
Organism: Sinocyclocheilus rhinocerous; assembly: GCF_001515625.1. Lineage (NCBI taxonomy): Eukaryota > Metazoa > Chordata > Actinopteri > Cypriniformes > Cyprinidae > Sinocyclocheilus > Sinocyclocheilus rhinocerous. Next base: position 226,668 of record NW_015640446.1, on the reverse strand, counting down.
GTACAACATGTTCCTGGATCAACATCCTTGTTGATCCTGGAACAACATTCCAATTAACCAATCAGAATGGAGGGGTAATTTTTCAGGAAATATCTGTTTTAGGCTTATGATCAGGGTTAGGTGCTTCTACACCCTTGTTAATCAGCTATCATTTCACACTGATTTTAGGAATACATTATGGGTAGGGTTAGGTTTAGGGGTAGGGATTGGGTTTAGTCTATATTTTTGGACAGTAATGTTGATCCAGGATCAACAAAAGATGTTGATCCAGGAACATGTCTTACTTGGCAAAATCACGGCGACCTCAGGATCCACTCTTGTAGTCCTGCAAAGTTCTGCAGTTTCCACAACATATCTCAGCATTACACTTGGCTTCCAAAAAGGGGGAATGCATCACACCCCATCTATCAGGATGGATTTGTGACATTTGGTGGACTTGCAGCCAGCCACCTAACAATCTATGCCAACATCCAGGCCACTTAAGGGCCACCTAATAAACAGTAGTGGCACCAGGACCTTGGTAGTTTCCTAGGGACAGATCATTTGCAGATTTCACAGCCTTCAAATCTCATATCCTGTCCACCATGTTGTCCATGGTATGTCAGTGGTCCAAGTCAGTTATGCAGTGAGAGAATCCTTTACTGGATATAACATAATAATGAAGAAACTCTCAAACTTCTACATTGCGGTATGGCTATATATCCTGTCTGATGAATTTCTTATGTTGATCCTTATTTGTAAGTCGCTTAATTGTTAAAAGGTCAATGATTTAGAAGTTGATTCTTAATCCTAAAACAAAGATTGTGCAACATGTTTAAGATGCCTATGCCTTAAAGACCTGCAGCTCTCAAATGCCGTATTAATAAACGGTTTGATCTAGTTCTTCCTGTGTTGGCATATTCTGAAATAGAAATGGCCAATAGACTTTAAATGTGGCAAAACCGCTACATGATAATTGCTAGTCAGTAGCAGGTGGCACTAGGGAGAGGAGGCATTCTTATTGTAGATTTTTATTGGACAAAAGTTTATGTACCCCCTTGGCAGCAGATGAAGTTAAAGAGAGATAGCCTGTAAAATAAAACCCTTATACTAAGTTCTGGGACCCGCAAAACACCCTAAAATGTGTTTATGTTATTTGTGTCAACAGCCAATATACAATTCAAAGCTAATATACTGTATATGGTCAAAACTTTTGATCTGTTATTAACCCCCAATACATTTTTGGGTTGATCCACCCTAAAGCCTTGACATTTGACCTTTCTGTGGTCCCCTGCTGAAAGAGGTCTCAAAATTTTAATTGAACATATTGTCTGCCTTTCCTGACTGTTCTGACTGAGATACTAAACAGCGGGACTGTGTCTGTTATTCTGTAGTTTGTGTAATGTAAGGTAGGCCATCATTGATTGTCCATCATATATAAAAGATGGTTCATAATCTTGAACATCCTGTTGGATGACACCAAGAGCCTCAATAAAACATGAGGCCCCAGCAAGCAGATGAAAAATTCATATGGGAGAAAGAGAAAACCAAGAGAAAGAATGAAAGAAAGAAAAATTCTGTAACATTACTTTTAGATATTTGCATTGAAAATTGTCAAAACCATTCAGTTTCTTTCCACTGCTTTTCACCTCTTCTCATAGTGTGATCATTTAGGTGAGTGAGTGTGAGAGAGCAAGACTGGGGCAGACGAAGGTGCCGAGATAAGTTATCAGACACACTCACATCCTCTAATTGCCTTTTAATAGACAACCATTAAAGATTTCTATCATGAGCCGTAATTAACCTGGGTCCACTCACATGCCACTCACTTTTATCTCTGTGTATGTGTGTCTGTTGGAATCATCCAGAGAAAAACTCTAGAATTTTGAAAAGTTTAAAGTGATTATCTGATTTACAACTTGTCAAGTGATAACCTCAGTAATGAAGTAGGTGGGCAGGGGGGGCATAGACGTTCTCTTAACTGCCCTGTCAAAGCATTATATTAGATAATTTGTTAAAATTGACAGTTTTACTGGCCAATAAAAATACCTTCCCAGCCTCTGCCTAGATCAGAGTATGTGAGCGATGCGAAGTGGAAGCGGAGAAATGAGTGGAGTTGCACGTACGACAACAAGAATTCACCATGTTTAAAACACACTGTTAATCCACTTTATTTTTCAATGTGGAAGTAAGCTATTTCCTGTGAATGTGTGAGAATTTAGATTCATTAGCCGCTATAGGTAAATAACCAAAATATTAAAAGCACAGTAAACTTGTTGTGCTTCAAACCATTCTTTACGATTAAGTTAGTAAATTAAAATAATATGATAACATCATTAAATAATATGATAACACCACTTTGCATTATCAAGAAGAATGATTTAATTTATTTATTTATTTATTTATTTATTTATGTATTCATTTTATTATTATTTGTAATGGCCGCACCCACTCTTATGGTAAAAATATGTATAGAAGACCAAAAATGTATTGAATTAAAAAGATGAAAACAAAGTGTGCCTTTCACAGATAGACTACTAAACCTGAAGGTGCCAGGAGGAAGTGTCTCGTTCCCTACTCAGGGAACCATGGTTACATAAGTAACCTGAGACGTTTTACAGCAATGCCATAAAAGAGCGATATTTGGTTCTCCAAAGAAATATTTTGTTCTTAGTGCTTTAAAGAACCTTATATGAAATTGAGTATGGGAAATCTTTTTCATAGTTTAAAGAACCTTTCTCCTCACTACAAACATTTTATGTTAATGTTTAAGTCTATTTTTCATGCCAGTAAATGGGGAGTGAGCGAGAAATGGGAAATGTAAAACCTGGAGTGGAGTTCAAGTGGACTTATTACAAAATGCATTAAGAGGGGAAGGGAAATTGCTATTACTCCACTCCACTCACATATCCTGGTCTAGATCCGTATTCAGATGTTTCATTACTTTTGGGACTCATTACCTTATGAGCCTCAGTATCATCTCAGTAGAGTTCCATGCTGGCACATCTGATTATCTGACTGCCTTTCTAACTCTTTTGCTTTTTTGAGACCTTTAATTGTTGCTTTTATCGTAATTATTAGTATAATTGAACATACCCTAAGTATGAAACCATGGCACGTAATTCATAATTCGCTACAGATGTGACCCAAGACTAACATAGCCGATTACAAGAATATGTTTTGGATATTGGCCACTAGGCAAATGGTGTTGGATTACCAACAAGGCTTCTTACCTGTTTTAACCAGCAATATGTCTTTAGTTAAACAGCCTTACCAGAGCAATTCAAAGAATGTTTGTGACTATCTTGTCTATATACTAACACAGTAGCAATTCAACTACAAACATACCTGTATATTCTGTTTTGTTTTCTGAGTTATGTCTTTGGAATAATCATTACTTACTACTTCTGGACAGACATAAATTGAAGTCTGAAGCTTATTCACATTTTCCACTATTTTTTTTTTTTTTCAGTTTATTCCATTCCCCAACCATTCTGGCAGCCATAGGATTATTTGAATGAATTTATGTCTGTGCTGGTTTATTTTTGTGGTAGAATCTATTTCAGATAAACCTGACACTAAAACAAGGCAAACCAAAGTTAATCACTTTACATGTCAGTCAGATGGTTTTTTCCCTGTCTAAGCAGGCTGTTCTTTGCCAGAAACAGACTCGTATTTCTGTCTCTCTTCTTTAATTCTATCACACTCTCCTTTTCAACATTCAGTGTCCTTCCAATTTATAATTCCTTGTAAAATCCATTGACACATGAGACCAGCATAAAAGAAACTCAGTACAGATCAATTAATAATTGAGTGATTGAACATACATCAAATAAGCAATTGCTTGAGGGATAGTGTTGAACGAGTGTGCATAATATTAATGCATACACTAAATTGTCTAGTTAGCACAACAGACCCATTTGCATTTGCACACGCTCGCTGTGCCCAGACTGCACACGTGCGCCCGTGCATACATGAGTTGGCATCTTTGTATAGCCGCTCTCTCAGAGTTAGCACGGGTCAACCCGGTAGATTTGAACAGAGCTGGGTCAGTCTCCGACGTGGAACAATTTAGCCGTGTGAAAAATGAATTACTCGCGAAAATGAAGTGACAGACGGAGGAGAGGTGAGGTAGGAACCCCCAACACTCCAGAGAGGCGAGGGAGGCGCCAGGCCGAACGCGACCCAGAGCAGAGAGCCGGTGTGGGGGTTGATTGAGAGGGCAGGGTCGGTCATCTTTCTGGCTGGATAATTTGGTTTTGACAGCAGCTGTTGCATAGCCCCGTCCTGCCCCTATTAAAGAGGAGAGACGGGGCTGATTACACGCACACAGGGCACCACACACCTCCTCCGTCACTGTCACTGTTCTGCTGGCGATCACGCAGCAGTGACGCAGATGAAATTTTTGGACCCAAAAATGAAAACTCTCTTCATCTATTCACCCACATGTAGCTCCAAACATGTATAATTGTATTGCTTTGGTGGAATGTGAAAGGAGAACTTCAGCAGAATGTTCATGCTGCTCTTTTACGTATACTGAAAGTGAATAGTGACGAAATGCTATCAAGCTCCAAAATGGACAAAAACCTAAAGGTTATTTAATGGCACCGATGGTTCCATGAGAAACCTTTTAACACCCATGGAGCCTTTCCATTGCACACAAGTTCTTTATAGTGGAAAATGTTTCTCACACTAAGAAAAAAAAATGGTTCACAGTTCTTTGAGGAACCCAAAATGGTTATTTTATTGCTATGAAAACCTTTATTTTTGAACCTTTATTTTTAAAGGGATAGTTCACCCAAAATTGAGATTGTAGATAGAGTGTCAATGGTCCATTTGAGAGATAGGTGGCGGTAGTGCACTTATAAGTCTGCGATCTGCCGTAAAGCAAGAAGAAGAAGAAGAAGAAGAAGAAGAAGAAGACGTGTCACGCGCCGGCTGAAGAAGAAGATGCGAATGTTGGCCACCGCCAATAAACGCTACAAGAAGAAGAAGAAGAAGAAGAAGACGCGTCACGCACCGGCTGAAGAAGAAGATGCAAATGTTGGCCACCGCCAATAAACGCTACAAGAAGAAGAAGAAGACGCGAACGCGCTCAGGACAGTTTGGACATTGCAGTGAATCAGAGGTAAAAAACAAAATATAAATACTGTTCAGTTTCTTGTACAGACCGATCGTTTTGTGTCTTTACACGTCAATGTATCATCACGAGCGCAGGGTTTAATTTGGTTTTGTTTGTGTATGTTTTTTTGACTCTCAAAGCCGTTATTCCCATCCACTGACATTATAGGACTGACAGACTGCAACGGTTTGAGTTAAAAATCTCTGTTTGTGTTCTACTGAAGAAACAAAGTCACCTACATCTTGGATGCCATGGGGGTAAGCAGATAAACATCCAATTTTCATTTTTGGGTGAACTATCCCTTTAAGAGTGTATATAAATATGTTGTACTCTGAAATCGATTTGATAGCTTTTTGTGATTTTAATCAGTTATGAGACTTGTTTGGCAATATTTATGTTAAAGCTGCCGAGATGCATCTTACGACATGCCATATTTAACCTCTAGAGTTGACGGAGGCATTGACACTATCACATGTATTTTTTCCTGATAACAACAGAAATTTAAGGTCATACAGATGAGAGTAAGACATCATTAGAAACTAAAGGGTCTACTTGTATTTGTATTTCCTCATAGTAATAACAAAACATTGTTCTTTTGTAAAATAAAGGAAACAAAGAGGATGCACTTTCTGCTGTCTCTGTGAAGCATGTCACAAAAGTGAACAGAAACTTATAAGACATTTTACAGACATGAGAAATATGTCTATAAAAAGCTTGAAATATTCACAAACTTGAATGAGCTTTGAGAGCTGGGATGGAGGAGAATAATAATGACCTAAATTTATGGCTTTAAGGAGACCGTGAGTAGGGCTTTCATGATATCGGATTGTAAGAAGAATTACTATTATTGCAATATCTATAGAAATTTTGAGGGAAAACAATTATATTAAACTCATCTTTATTTTTTTGTTGGCCAATGAATCACACTCAAAATATTGAGTGTAGGGAGGCGGAGTCAACCAGATAATCCAGTCAGTGGTGCTGCATTATTATTTAGTGTTATAGCATGTGTAGTATCAACACAATATCAATGTTTCATATTTTAAATATCACAGTTTTCATCAATAATTATATATTGTGACACCCCTAACTATGAGTCATATGGACATGTTTGACATGTTTTGTCATTTTTGGCAAATTGACAGCCCCTGGTCACCATTCACTTTCATTGAATATTTTCATTGCCATTGTGCTTCACTTTTAAATTTTCATATTTGAATGAACTTCTGAAGTCTGAACTTTTGGGCATCTGATGCTGGAGGGCAGCGGTGTGTGCTATCACTCATCTAACTGAACAACTTCATTTGTTTCCTCTTTCTCTCTCTCGTTCTCTCTTTTTTTTCTCTCTCAGTCTATCTGACGGGAGGGATGTCTAGACTGTAATTAATTTTAGACGTTCCTATCTCTAGGAACAACATGTATTATTGGATAGACATACACCCCGATACCAAAAGCCAATGCACAGGATTAATGATATGAGGCTGAGTGTGAGTGAAAAGCTCCAGACTCACATAACTAAAAACCATGTTTTACATCTGACTTATCACTGATGATCAGGTATTATTAAATATAATAATAATTGTCATATTAGTATCTTATTATTGCTCAAATAAGTCAAATTGCCAACAAAATTACACATTTTGTCCCATGGAAATTCACATTTGACAGTATAATTCATTTTGAGTTGAAATAAAGTACATTTATTACAGAATTAAATCATAACAAAGGTTATTTAAATAAACACATCTTAAAAGTAATAACAGCCTGCACTTAAACAATATTTCATTGTTCTTAATATTTAAACAGTTCAGTCGTATATCAAATTTAAATCAAAATGCTTTTAATAATCTTCAGATTGTGCATATATTGCTTATTCTGAATAAATGTAAACTATTTAATTTAAATTAACTTAAGTATGAGCATATACAACTTAGAAAACAAAGTGTGTTTTAAACAGTGCAGTTTGGTAAATGGCAACACAACTTTTCGTGTGGCATTATTTAATGTAATTTTATAAAAGTAAAGTTAAGCATTGCTTACTTTAAACAATTCATTTAAATATAACTTTTTGCAGTATTTATTCGCTCGTTCATTCACCATTCATTCATTCATTTGAGTGTGTTTCATTCTGAGAGTTAAAGATGATGGAAAGTTGTAATGAAAAACTAAAATATGAGTAGACTTCAGTAGAAAAAAAATGCCAGATATGGCTCCTTTAACAGTAATTTTCACACAACATACGACTTTACACGGACCCACATCAGCAATGTGACATATATATTCTGTTGTATTAAAATGTAGCATTAATTATATTCGCATATTATCACATAGAAAAAAATGCACACATTCCATATGTCTTCAGTATTCAGTTATTGCGGCTTCCAGCTGCAATTTTAATTATCGTTTCTTATTGAAAGTGTCGGTGCACTTGTGAGCACACCCATCAAGCAGATTGAAACATCTCCCTGACCATTTGTTTGTCATGCCAAAGAGATTTATCTGAAGAGAAACAAACAATGCAAATCGTTTTAGCGTAGACTACGCAATCATATCTTTTGTGAGGACACATATGCTTGATCTAATGAAGATCTAGAACATTCCACATGCATCTTACTGCAGACTGACACACCGTGGGGAGGGAAAGGCCTTTTTAAAGGATTGTGGGTAATGATCATTACATAGTTTGTGAGCGCTAAAACAATCTATTATACTGATGACAGCTCTTAAGGGAAGTCAGCAGTGTGTGTCTAAAAAAGTGTTCATTGTCACAGTATACAATATGTTTAGTGTCACTACTCAAGTATTATATAAGTCAATTGAACGATTCTGCTGGAGCTTCTTACCTCTAAAAGTTTCAAGCATTTTCCTTGTTTTGCTTGGACAAAGGATTTGAAAATGTGGACCACATAAGCTGACCTTTTTTTTTTAATTAAGAAAACCCTGAACAAGCCTATTTTTTCTGACTGAAATGGTAAAGATCTACTTTTGACTGTGCTTTGAACTTAAATATGTAAATGTTAAAGTTATTTTTGTAACAGTGTTCTGCTTTGCCCACCTACACAAGTTGACATGGCTTATCTTCATTCATTTTAAATGAATATTAGAATGTAAATGCTCAAATTCAATGGAAATTGCAGTACCAATCAGGAAATGAACAGTTTTTTTTGGTCATATGGAATATGGTTGATACAGAAATATATTGACCACTTCTAAAACATAAAATGTTTTATGTACAAACAACTTAAAGGATGTACCGTCTTTACAAACCATGTTCTATAGGTACCATAGAATAGTGACTAAATATAATTTTATTGTATTTATAGTATATTAATTAAATATGTTTGCACTTAATGAACTTAAAGCCATTTACCTAATTTGACATTAAAATGGTTATGTTAGCTGTGTTTCGTGTCAATATTTCATCCTTATTGAGCGTCAGTGATAATAATGCAAATGACTTCATTTGTGTTAGAAGTCCCATCATCGGGTTCTAGGAATTCCAGTTCCAACCCCGTCTTTAGAAAGAGGACAAAGGATTCGCAAATATTGCTATGACTCAGAGTTGTACATGTAGTCAAGTCAAGTCAAGTCAAGTCTGCTTTATTGTCAATTCTTCCACATGTACAGCACATACACACAGAGAATTGAAATTGCGTTACTCTCAGACCCTTGGTGCATACAGATAACACTAACAGTAGAACATAAATACAGATAGATACAGAATCTAATGTAAAAGGGTTTATGCTTTGAAAGCTGTCCATTTGTTAGCCATGTAGCTGTTTCAGTGTCTATCCAAATGTAATAGTCTAGTCTTGAAATATTGTGGGTCAAGAAAGTTTTGTTTTCAAATACTATCCACAGAGAGAGAGAGAAAGAGAGAATGCTCAGTGCAAGAGTAGGCAAGGAGAAAGCAGGGTTATACAGCCTTAAACAACCAGTAAATGATTTATCATAGTGATAGTACAGAGTACAGAGTGACTTCTAAATCTAGGAGTTCACCTGCTGTTGGCCTGTCTGTACAGCTCTGTCCTGCAGACTGCCGGATTTGACCTTAATCCTAAATACACTGGTACCTTGTTTTGTTTGTTTGTGTGTATGTACTACTTCTGAAGATTTTTTTTTAAATATATTTTGACCAGTTTGTCATCACAAGCAAACTAAATGCATGCTGGTACACTTGAAGCTAGGATGGGTGGGTGGATGGATGGAAGATTTATTCGCATTTGCGAGTGATTTACTCGCAATGTAGAGGGTTGTGGGTGGATGGATGGGTGGATAGATAGATAGATAGATAGATAGATAGATAGATAGTAAATAACTGAAATTAAATAATGTTTTATTAATTAAAAAATGTAAATTATTAACAGATTTACATTTAACAGTTTAGTTTAAAATAAAATGTTAACTATTTAAATGTAAAGACATAACAGTAAATAAATAAATTTAAGTCAACTTTTAAATACATTTTCAATTTGCTTGTGATAAAAAAACAACTGATCAAAAACATTTTCATTTGTAACAGTAACCTTTATGAGTAGTACATACGCCAGAATGAATGAATGAATTAATGAATTAATGGATGAATGAATTAATGAATATCTATCCATTATCATGGGGAAAAAAGCTATGATTTACACCCCTTCTAAAATAACATGCCTGAACAATTACAATATAGTAGCTAAAATTACAGTCACATACACATTTTGAATTCTAGAATGTGGAAATAAAAAGTGCACAATATTGAACATTTTTACATATACTGTATAAAGAGCAGAAGAATGTTTATGGCAATCATTACTATCTTAAACTTTTTGCCTGCTGGTGTTTGTTTATTTGTCATTGTTATGTGAGCATACAGTGAATTTGATTGGATTTGAGTTTGGATGGGGTTTGAAACCCTTTTTTTTTTTTTTTTTGAAGCACTCAGATAAACACACACACACAGAGATAGCTGGGTGCCCCGTGCAGTAATCAGGTCCACGAATGGAGCGCAAATATAAATTGATGGATTGTGGATGAGTGCGTGAGCCGTGGCATCTCCATGACGATAAAACCCAATTTGACTGACAGGTGGCACTGCATCGTGCCGTTTACCAATCGGAGGCCATCAACAAACTCATCACAGACGAATTGGAAAAAAAGAAAAGAAAACATCAATGCAATTGAAACAGAAAAAAAATGGGATGGTTGTGGAGGGAATGCATATGGCTACTTTTTATTCATGGGTTTACACTGCAATATCGGTCAGGTCAGCGGAGCAGAAGAGAAACACACATTCATTTTCAAATTCTGCCCGTCATTCCATCTTGTCCAGCTGTGATAGCATGCTAATGCACAGAGACACACATTCACTACAGCAGGAAATCAGTCTTATCTCTGCATATTAATATTCATATCAATATATGAATTTCAGATAACATAACCTTCTATTCCATATGCTACTAAAACCATCATTCATAACTAAATTATGCTATAAACTAATTCATATCTATCCACACAGCATTCAAAGACAAAGCATGTTTCCTTATTGATGGCCATTCAAAATCATGGGGGGGGAAGGTATTTTTTTTTAGAACTATTTTTAAAAAAAAAGCATGACAGCTGCTCTCAGATACTCCGTTTTTAATGTTACACCTCATTTCCCATTGAATACATGCCATTCAGTTGCCAGAGGCTACGGCCTGTTCTGCTCATCCACACTCTGCAATATTTAAGGTACCATAAAATGTTTAATTATAAACGTTAAATATCAGTATACTTCAGGGGCCTACACTTAACCCTTCATGTAGCATATGTGAGCTATGGCTGAGAGCAAAAAAAATGTGAGTGATGTGAGCGAATGAGGGTGAATTAAAGTGTCAATATCACTCTTAAGCAAATTGTTACCGTTTGAAAATGAGCAAAAGAATCAATACAGACTCGGGCCCTAATTCGTAGGCTCTGGAAACAGCAATTCTCTCAAGTGATTTTTGTACTGAATACAGGCAACTATCACCTATAAACCAATCTGAGAGATTCCATACCTGACTTATGCATTTGAGTACATGCAATTGTTTCATTTTGTGAAATCATAGGCCTTCATTTATAAGGCTGTTGATTTTGTGATCCCTCGTTGACACAGTCATGATAACAGGGAAGAAAATGTGACAAGTAGCGAGATATTTAAGTGCAGACCTTGCAATTTGTCTACTACAAAGTGATGCCTGCAGTTGTCAGTTTGCAGAAAGGATTCCAACCCCCCATTCTTGAGTGAATCTTTTTTTATTTAGCTCAGGAAATAAAGAATATAAGGCATGGTTATAAACTGAAACACTTTCATGGACCACAAGTTTTAAAACAATGTATTGAGAGAGAAGTCTTAAAAAGAGTCTTTAAAGACTTAATACAAATATAAGATCAGTATTGGTTAGTAACTAACTAAAAGTAATCAGTTAATGAAATTATTCACAGATTTGTTGTTGTACTCACCATTTGCATCTACTGTATTTGATTTATGTGTGTGTGTATTTGTTTTATTTATGTTTGAATTTATCTGTTCAAGTGTAATGCTGTCACTTTAATTGATTTATAATATAATATAATATAATATACAGTATATATAATGTGTGCACCAAGACTACATTTATTTGATTAAAAAAGGTAAATTGTGAAATATTATTCCAATTTAAAATAACTGTTTTCTGTTTGACTACTTTAAAGTCCCCATGAAATCAAAATTAACGTTTTTTGGGTGTTAGTATCAATATGTTAGTATTAAGGTTATCTATAAGGCAGTGTGCTCCAAAACAGTGACACAATTCGCATTTAGAAGATATAAGCTACACAGCCTCAGCATGATTATGATCACTATTTTGTTTTACTAAGAGTTTCATATTGAATCTAGGGGGTAATCTATTAGACTTTGGCTGTCAAATGCGGCTTTACCGAGCTCAACGGCTCTGACCCGTGCAGATATAAACAAAACGCTATTGACTAATTTAAAAAGGGGGCGGGGCTGCTCGATATGTCCCGCCCTGTCTTCCTGTTTCAGTTGAAATTACGTCACCACATAGAATAACGCTGCGTGTTTCAAGGCACTTCAGGGGACCTTTAAATCATGAGTAACTTGTTGATTCAGTGTAGCTTTCCTAACACTGCATAAGATAAATTATGAATAAGAGGTGAGAAATAGCAAGTTAGATACAAGAAATACACAGATAGACACATGCTATTCTGAGGGTTTAGTCTTAATGCAGGGGTCAAATAACCAGACTTCAGATAATGACCTCATCACTGCGTGCCTTACAGCTAACTTGTGAATGCCGTGTCATCAGTGCGCGTCGTGTTTTCTCGCATGCGTCTGAACCAGCTGAAATATGAAAGGTCATCTCCATTAACAACTGCATTTTCTTAATGTCATTGCTTTTAAGAGCCCCCTGCGAAAGCACACCTCTGAAAGCCAAGCCTTATTTGATCACCACGGATGGGTATAGATTGTGAGTTATTGTGTGGAAGATCAGGCTCCCGTAAAAGGGACATTAATGACATTAATGGCCTTTTACTTTGTGCAAGGGTAGACATGAATGTTCAGGTCAAGTTTTTTTTTATTATTATTATTTTTTTTTTATAATAATAAGACTCTTAAAGGGGTCATATGATGCTGCTAAAAAGAACATTATCTCTTTAGATTTGAAACTTTAGTCTTTGCAACTTTACAGATCTTCTTTATGCACCAAGAGCTTGTAACACTCCAAAGAGAAAGGAAAAATTGAAATCGCATCATATGACCCCTTTAAAGAAACAGTCTGTCTACCAAACCCATGTATATGAAATGTGTGTAAATCCCACATGGATATAAGCTGACTTACAAATGAGGAACATCACAAACAATTTGAAATAATACAAAATGGAAATATATTTGAATATTACTTGTATATCAATATTTTTGAGACTTTTCAGTAATATAAAATAAATTAATAGGCAGATACAGTACAATGAAAAAAAGTTTAGTATTTTTACTCATGTAAGCGTAATGCCGATATTTAAGTTGAAATCTTGACTACTGTTTCTACCTATCCTTAGGCGATCGTGTAAGTACATGTTTGATTCATGAACAAATCGTTCTTTTGAGTTGTATCTTTTCAATAAAACAGTTGATCTATAGTTTACAAAATGATTTTCCTCCACCTTTCTTTTAAATGTTTCTATTTAAACTAATAGCCTCTCGGAGGTGTGTGTCTTCACTCACCAAACCACGAAAGTCTTGTTTTTTGAAATCTCATTTTGTGTGGTTTCTTAATCTAAAGGGTTAGCAGTTTCTTTGAAATCTCACAGAACAGATTACTGCCAAAATAGTGCTAAAACAGTCCCAGTCCCAAGAAAATCTTGGGTCTACACAAATGTGTCTGTCATTTCTCAGATTTAAAGAAAAACAAAAAAGTATTCTCTACTCCAATCCTGTCGAAATGTCACAACACTAAGTTTTCAGCCCCTCAGAAGCTGTTGTGATAAGAAAAAAAGAAGAAGAAAAAAAAAGATTCTTAAACAAGAATCAACATTTCAGTACACATCATCTTTTTCCGCACTATATTTGAGAAGAAAACAACATTCCACATTGTCTCGAATAGAAGAAATTGAGACAGTAGTGATGCCTGATTTGTGATGAATCACACTAAACAGTTCATTTGTTAGGCTGATCAAACTGGAATGTGTCTAATATTTGACTTAACCCTTGAAAAATAAATTGGCCTGAAATTATTACTGTTATTATTATAAATTATTTGTTTTATTTTAATTATTTTTTAATTGTGAATTAAAGTCAAAATGATGGTATATCTCAGTATAATTACTTCTGATACATGTGTACATTCTGAGTATGTGCTTTAAAACTTTGAAGTATAAATTTAAAAAAAAAGAGTACTTCAGTGTTATTTTAGTATTATTTACATATTATTATAGTATTTATTCATATTTTGATTTAGCTTTTATTTTAAAATTTTCAGTTTTCTTTTAAATTTTAGTTTGTTTTGGATTTTTTTTTTTTTGCTTTGCTTTTGTCGTTTTTTGTTTGATTTAGTTTTTTATCTTTCATTTATTTTAGTTTTAGTTTTAGTTATTATAGTACTTCAACTTATTTATTTCAGTTTGTTGCTAAAGCAACATTTCTCTCTTTTTTTTTTTTAAGTATTTCAGCCTTATTTCAATTCATGAGAACCATTTTAATACTTAATTTTAGTTAATAACACTTATACTTTTATGTATATATATATATTTTTTTTTATTAATTAATTAATGTGTTTATTTTTTGCAGCTGGGAACTAGGATGATCCTTAACTATCAATCACTTTTTTTTTTTTGAAAGATAAATCTTCCTGTCAACATTCCTTATAATTATGACATATTCCATTGGCACATTTCAGTAAATCCTCTTGATTGGTGTCCAATGATCTCAACCCATCTGTGCTAAGCTAATTGTTTTGCTAAACTGTTCTAAAGCATAAAATAGGCACTGCAAGCAGTATCTCCTGACACAATCCTACTCTAGACAGATCAGGAAAGAGGGTGCTCTGACCCAGCATCCTCTGAGCACCCTTTGGTTAAGTGCTTAGCTTAAGGCCATTACAGCAGAATTCCACTCTAACTAAGATACTGAAATAACATCTATTTGATCATCTACAATAAGCTCTTCCTAAAATGTGTGTGGTACAAGCCAAAGCTGAACGTCATAAATTAAATTAATGTAGATTAATGTATGAGTTTGTGAGTTTGAAGTAAGACCTAATTGTTTCCAGATGTGATCCTGCCTGCTCCGATCCAATCCACAGGTATTGGATGCTTGTGGAAATGATCTATGGCTCCTCTGTTGTGATATTCATCATGAAACATTTCTGCTTGGGTTTATTAGCCGTGTCTGACTGACAGCTTACAGCAGTGGGTTGCCATGTCAAGTTTACGTGCCAGTCTCAGCCTCCGACGGCACACCCACCAACCACCCACAGTCCGTTAACGAACTGTCTGACACAAAACTGGAGAGTACTTTCACAATCTGGCAATCTTGTCTGGAAACCAAATCACGTTTACAAGGTGCAGGTGGATACAATGAGTACTTTTGAGGGAGAACTAATCACTGGGTTTAAGTTTGCTAGGTCAGTGGCATCAAACATTTGTTTGAGGCACTTATTAGCATGTTAGCTAGATTCATTCTGCCGTTATAGCTGTAAAAAAAAAGTTGTACAGAATTCTGGTAAAGTATACATATTTTACTAATTGTTCGACTAATTGATAAAAAAATATATATTTCAATCTTAATCGAATTCTAATAAAAAACTACACAAGATTAGCATTAGCATTGTAATTACGGTGCTTACAATAAATTATCTAGGAGTTTATCTGGCTTGTTTATAACTAAAATATAGAGAAGGAACTTTCTAACAATTAATTAGTAGCACTGAAACCCTATTGTAATTGTTAAGATTTTGAAAGATCACCATTCAGACCTAAAAGTGATCGGGCTGACAAAACCATAAGGAGTAGGGATGGTAGTACCCACCCTGTATCACCAAAGCTTGCCCCGATCAGCCTGATGGGGCGCTACAGCAATCAAAAGTACAAAATTGATCATAACTCCTAAAGCGTTTGCCGCAGACTTAAGTGTCTTATATCATGGGAATCCTTGGATCAAGACAAACAAAATGCATGTGACAGATTCGATCGCCACTGTTGGCCAAATTTTCGGTTGTTTTGGATTTTTTTATTTTAAATACTTTTGCAAAATAGGTTTTTCACACAATCTGAACCAAACCAGTGCAGAATTTTTTTCTGCAGAGTGAATATCAATAATTATCAAAAAAAAAAAAAAAAAAGAAAGAAAGAAAAAAAAGATGAGTTTTCGACTTACCATCACAAAGGGATGCCAAAATGTTCGAAAGAGGCGGGGCCACTTTTACAAACATGGCTATAACTTTCAATGGAATGAGATATTTACACCAAATTCGAGACGCATATGTAAGACCTCAATCTGGGGTTACATGAGAAAAATCGCGGAGTCTGGCCTCTGTCTGGCTTCACAATAGGACAAAACCATCAAAATGGCTATAACTACACATCCGTTAGTCCAGTTGACTTGAAAATGCATATGCAGTGTCTGTGTCCAAAGTGCGATGGCCGTCTATGAACATGTTCGTGTATCTCGAAAAAAATGGCTGCCATTGGCCAATTAAATCTGAGCACTTATTGGACGGGGTTAATGGAGGCTGATCATAACGAAACTCTGTGGGCCTGTTTGACTCACGGCCCTAATGGTCTGTGAGAAATTTTAAAGAAATCGGCCACTATTCTTAGGTTTTTTCTTAACCTCAAGAAAAGCACTGCAGTACAATTCCCTAGACTCTCTAGATCAATAATTATCAAAGAAACGTTGAACTTTACACTTTGGTTAGATATAACAGGGTTGTTTAGAAAATGGGCCTGGACAAATATACCCAAAAGCCTATAAATCCTAAACTAAAACTCAGAACTTCATGAAACTAGGTGAGAACGAGGTGCAGCATATGATTCTAAGGCATGCCAACTTTTCTGTATATTATGCTATAGGTGGCAAAATAACAGTTATACAGGTAAAAAAATAAATAAATTTATAAATAAAAATTAACCTGGAATTGCCAAAAAAGCTCTTTTTAGTCATTGATTTAAGTAGATACAGGCTTGCTAAATAATATGTATTTTTTTCGTATTTGCTTAAATGCCTTAAAGCACTTGAACCCCAGTAAACACTGCTTGCAGCTGTACTTTATATTATAAATAGATGGGACTTTTAATGTAAGTAAAGTAATTTACAGTTGTTGGTAGTACTCAGCTGCAATCTAAACTACACCTATTTGAAATATCAAATATAGTACCAGTGAAACACACTGTCAGTGGTAGTAATGTTAATCAGAAGACCACAGGAGGACTATTGCAGACTCAATAAAAAAAATGTGTGACTAATTCTTTCTTTAAAGGTGGAACGTTTTGAAAGCACCACTCTTGATATGAATATTTTATTATTAACATTTATTTATGTATTTTTTTTTGTTTGTTTGCCAAATTCAAGGACATCCAAATCAGGATAGGCAGCAGTTTGTTTGTATTAAAAACAGATCAAAAACTCTTTCCATTTCTAGAGGTGTTCCTCAAGGCTCAGTTATCGACCCACTTCTATTTCTAATATTGTTCTTGTGTGTCAGATTATTTGGCAGCATGGCTTTAATGTCCATTTATATGCTGATTACACTCACATTTTTACTGCCCTACACTGCTCTATCTTTTCTACCTCATTTCCTTCCATAACCAACTACATTCATGATGAAGGCAGGGAAAAAAATGGATTATAACTTTTTGAAACTAAATACTGACAAGACTGCAAACTTGTTAGTTGGCCCCATACATCTTAATTCTACTTAGATTCCTGTTTAGATACTGATGGTGTTTTAGTGAGGCCCTCACCAGCTATCCAAAATTAGGAGTGACATTTGATTCCTTACTTGGTTTAGAAGCCCATATTAACCAGCTCTTCTGGTACTCATCTTCATTGGTTTTCTGTTAAGTACTGCATCCAGTTTAAAATTAACTCTTGGTTTTTTAAGCCTGTCATGGCCCTGCTCTACGATATCTAATTGAGTTGCTTCATCCATACACTGTGCATACCCTCCGATCTGCAGATACCTATTTTGTGTTTCAAAGTTGATATTATTATTATTATTGTTGTTGTTATTGTTATTAGAATACATTCACATATATAATTTTTTTTATTTTATTCTGCCATGCTACATAAATTTTTGACAGAATACCATTTCTATACCCTAAATACAAAAATAGCTGTGTGTGTGTGTGTGTGTGTGTGTGTGTGTGTGTGAGTGAAAGACAGCATTAATTGACTGATTTTAGAGACTATGGTTTTTGTCACAGGTGCAGCATTATTTGTGCTGGCTATTGTGTGGATGTTAATTAAATGTGTGTTGTATCCAGGAGCTTTAGCTGGTAATCCCTGTTTAATTGTGCGTGTGTGTGTGTGCGTGTGTGCGTGCGTGTGTTTCAAACCTCACAATGCCGATTATAAGGGAATAGCATGTACTGACGATACGTGAGGGAGATGGAATATTATTGCCGATATATATGTGTTTGTGTGCGCACACATGTGCATCCCTGCCCACTCTTGTTTACTTGTGTGCGATGGTGTGCCAACATAGCCCACAAAGGAATGTTTCCAGGGTTGCCAAAACATGAACAGAAAACAGCTGCTGTCAAGTGTGCACTTGTGTGTTTGTGTATGTTAGCGTGTGTGTGTGTGTGTGTGTGTATGCATGCTCTGAGAACTACCCACTGCAAGAATACACAGCCTCTCACAGACCGCTGGTTTTCTGCATGGGAGCACAGCATCTGAAATGGCTGTCACCGCGGGATAATGAGGCCTGTTGTTAAACAGGTCTCTCCACGCATGTGTGCGTACGTTCATACAGATCCCTGTGTGTAGGAGGACAGCCTTTATACATCCGTCTCTCTTGAAGTCAATTTTACTGTGATAGTGAAAATGATTGGATTAAAGACAGAGGTGTGTATTTGTGTGGATATGGACACATGCTTCAGAATAGCGATTCAGGCTTGAATGGGATGAAACGGAGATTCTACATCAAAGGTTTAAAAATAACCGAGAGAAACTTGAAATAAAAGGCAGAAAAAAAAAAGATATTTTATTTAGTGTTTTTACCCTTGCAGATGAACAGTGCTCTATTGGGGCAGCAATGCTCTTCTAGCGCTTTCTCTGCATGCATTTTGAATGTTTCTCTGATGGATCATTTGTAAGTTGTTTTAATCTTTTGAACAGAATGAGTGTGTGTGTGTGTGAGAGAAAGAGGTCAGTTACGCAACAATAAAAAGACAATAAAACAGATAAAGAAAACCTTAGACTTGCATTGAAAGAGGGAATCTAGACTCTATCTAGAGATGAGAATATCATAGAGACTTGGGTGAGCTCTTTGGTTTTGAGATAGTAAGCAACCATCCTTAACACTCTAGAAACCACATTACAACCCAAAACCTTATAGCATTATAGTGGCTAGTTTTGCATGAGGAATCACCACTCTCATTTTCTAAAATTATTATTGTATTTTTTTTATTTAATAAATAGTAGGTACACATAACTATGCATCGTAATATCCTTAAGCGTATAATTCAATAACAGTTTTGCGATGTTTGTATGAAAACGTATAAATTGTGTCAAGTCGTACAACCTCGCAAATTTGTTTCCATACAATTAGCTCTCGCCCCACTTAAGAGGTAGTTTTGGGGGAGGAGCTTCATACTTTTTATAATTCTGATTTTACATTTTTGTACAAATTACATCATACAAATTTGTACGAAATTGAAACCACTACGTTTTCTCATGATATTGTATTGGTTAAAATATTTGATCAACACCAGTGTTCACTTGTAAATTAATTGTTGTGTTCAATTTGCAGAAAAAGAGGCATTCCTTATGCCAAGTTCACATTGCACGATTTTAGCCCGATTTTTCACTCGCCAACAGGTTTTGCGAAATCGCCGACAAATGCCTGA
>NW_015640446.1:197003-206777 GCF_001515625.1 Sinocyclocheilus rhinocerous | reverse complement strand
CCCTGCATCTCCCTCCTGCGTAATCTGTTTTTCTTTTTCTCCTTGTAGCTGGAAATCTGCTCACAGACTATTTGCGGGCTGTATATATATTTAAAATAATTCCAGTCTCGCTCGAGAACGAGTCTGACGCATGCGGGTTCTCGCGTTATTTCCTTATCACTTCTCGCGTGTGTTTTGTTGTGAAACGTAGTTTGCGGACCAGACAGAACTGTCGGCGATTCTTCCTATTGTGAAGTCATGCAATGTGAAACCCCCTGTCGCCGATCCATCGTGCAATGTGAACACAGCAGCAACTGAATGCTACCCCAGATAGTCCCGCAGTGTGAAAACAACAACGATCCGACGAGTTTGAAAATCATGCAGTGTGAACTCGGCATTTAGTCATATCAAGGATCAAATTTTGTCTTCAGAAGTTATTTTGTGAGTTTAATTTTATTAATTTTATTTTTTTATCTGCCTACATGGTATAAGTTATGAATTACATGTCTAAAGCCATTGATCCAACACATTGCTGCACAATCTTGGCAGTAACACAATAAAAGGTAATTGTTACCATCATTATAGGGGAATGTCTCAATTGACACCCATTCAAAAGTAGCCATCTACTGTTAGAAAATAAAACTTAGCAAGCATTAAAAAATACAGTATATTAGATTCTTAGATTCGTACATTATATTAGATTCTTTGCCAGTGCCTGAATGTATTTATTTATTCATTCATTCATTTTATTTATTTATTTTTTAACAAGCTCTTAAAAGAATGAAATTGACTTTTTTATATTTTTATTATATTATACTCCTTTCATTACCCTGTGCATGTTTTATACAAGGTATCTAAGATCATGCTGTATTGCGAATATAGTCTCTCGTACCTTATTGCTTAAATATAATCTATACAGGATTATATTTTTACAGGATTAAATAAGTAGCCTTCTTCCTTTTTATTTCCCTTTTCCTTTGAGAAAATAGTGGAAGACTTTGAATATTAATATAAATTTTCCCTGTCTCTTTCTCTTTCTCTCTGTAAATGTGTGCTTTGTCAGTCTCTCACAAGTCCATCACTATTCCTCCTCTCTGCCGAACTCAGATGAATTCTTGCCCTTTGTTCCTCCATCTATCAGTCCATCATCCTTTTTCTCTCCTTCCTCCTATCATTCTTCCACTCTGTTGTTGCTGACTTCAGGCATATGTTAAATTTATGCGTGTCGACTGAACTGAAGGGGAATAAAGATCTATACATGCACTCGCACACCTGGCCTTGCGGGAGATCAACTGCACGCATTTGAATGCATCTACCCCCCATAACAGCTGGATGAAAGAAAACACGTCATCCTCTATCCGTCCATTCAACTGATCGCTCAGCTTTGTCCCCCACGGCGATACGCCAAAGTGAGGCTGCGCTGACGTTAGCGGGGCCAGTGTTGGTTGATACGTTGACAATGGAGGCTTTTGATTGGTGGTTTGGTTGAACTCAAGAGAGCTTCTTGTGTGTTGGGTTTGTCTGAGCGATCACATGACGCAAGCCTAACATTCCTCGCAATAGTCCGATTTGCATTCCTTCACCTCGCACTGCTTGTTAAGCACTGGATTATTTTAGTTGGCCTCAGTTTCCATTTTCCTCTAGATGTTTTCCTACATTTTTTTTATGTCCCCCAGCAGGGCTTGGCCCAGACCCCAACTCTCTGAGTTTTTTTTTTTGTTTTTCTTCTTCTTCTTCAAGGTTCTGCCCGACTGACTCATCCGCTCTACCAGGGCACCCCTGTGCTGTCATATGTTGGCCCTACATGACTTGGCTCAGGAGGGACCAAGCAGTGTATTGAGGGGTGGACAGCACGGATGTTACTGTTATCTGACCCCATGTGGTAATAAAACCCCCTTTTGCCTTCTAAATCCACTTGGAATTAAAGGAGTCAAATTATGCCCCCTTTTCAATATGTAATAAAGTCTCAGGTGTCCCCAGAATGTGTCTGTGAAGTATCAGCTCAAAATACCCCACAGATCATTTACTATACCATGTTGTAAAGGCCTCTTCTTGAGTGTAAGCAAACCATGCTGTTTTCGTAGGTGTCTCTTTAAATGCAAATGAGCTGCCATACATTGCATACATTGTCAGGTTAAACACCTGATACACAGTTTTCTGAGCACACACATACATTTACTATACCATGTTGTAAAGGCCTCTTCTTGAGTGTAAGCAAACCATGCTGTTTTCGTAGGTGCCCCCCCCCCCCACACTTTCCAGGAGAGGGCGGAGCCTTTACAGCTTGTGCACCATTTTTTTTTTACTACAACAACAAACAAAACACCAGTTTGTTTTTGATTATCCTCTCTATCGCACTCGTGGCGTTGCAGTTATTCGTCATAATTTAAAGTGTATTCTTTGCATACATTGTCAGGTTAAACACCTGATACACAGTTTTCTGAGCACACACATATAAAGTGCATGAACAGAGAGACAGCTCTTTCACATCAGCTGTCAAATACACAGAAGGTTGTATCAAAAAAGCACAAAGTTCACATAAACACACTTGGTTATGTCTAAACAGCTGCATTTGTATCACTATATTAGATCTGTGAAACAATGTCTCTTGGACATTGTAACAACACACTACTAACGCAACTCGACCAGGCCTTGTCCTCTCTTATTTATTTATTTATTTATTTATTTTTGCATAAGCCTTGGGTAGGAATTATGTAAATGAGGGATACTGTGACATGCACGTTACCGGAAGAAAATTCTGGACTGCGATTGAGGCGTTTCAGAGAGTTCAAAAACAGTTCATACTGACATAGAGAATAACTCCCTTTGTGCTTTGTAACTTTGCAGATCTTTTTCATGCACAAACAGCAACATTTCACACTGAAGTTGTAAATGTAAAAAAGCATAGGGCTCATTTACAGCTCAGCACATAAATTTGGTCATTTTTTACTCACCCTTGTGTCGTTCCAAAACTGACTTTCTGCGAATAACAAATATATATATATATATATATATATATAATTACTACTATTAATATTCTTATTCATATTATTTTTTGTTTAGAAATTAGAATATATATATATATATATATATATAAACAATTTTTTTTTTTTTAAAGAACCATTTTTGTCCATGCAATGAAAGGCAGTGGGGTCCAGACAGAAAGAAAAAAATGCACAGAACAAAAAGGAGTTGGCCGGCTGGCTGGTCTCCCAGTCTGAGAAGCTGAAAAGTGACTAAAACCTCTTTAAAACCATTAAAAGAGACCAACTTGTCTAGGCTGAGAGACCGTGGTGTGTATGTGTGGATTTACAACGAAATATCCTATTCCAATTTTCCTCAAACTGGTTCCCAAGAGTGCAATAAGCAAACAGCTTATCTGTCAAACAGGAAATGTAAAACCTGCAATTCTTTGGGAAAGATGTTTTTGTGGTTGATTCGATCATAAGTGAACAGTGCTAAAAAACAACTGTAAACGGAGTCCAATGTGTCTTGTGATCAGATCACTCAAACACCATTCAGAGGTGGTCAGGGATGCATGTAACATAGTAAAAAGGCAAAAGTCTACTGACATTAGCAGACAACAGCGAAGGACTGTCTACTCATATCACACTATCAATATATATATATATTTTCTTTTTTTCTTTTCCCTAATGTATTGAACCCTTGAGCATGAGACATTCTTGAGCATATTGAGCATTCTCTTTTTCTCTTGAATTTCCTGAATTTCAAAACTTGTTTTGTGCTTTAATAATGTACGATTCTAAAATGTTACTACATAAGTACTGCAGCGGTTGTCCGATTAATCAGGGATGTTATTTCACACTCTTGAGGGAGTTGTAGTTTATTTGTAGAAAATTGTTAGCAACGGCTTTAAAACTCATATTTGTGATACAGCAGTTTGTAATTCATGTTGTAGAGCAAGACAAAGTCTTCAAGGAGTGTTAACTGTAAACATCATTTTACTTGCAAAATGTTAGCCTAGACATGGTGAATTAGCCTTCCGGGTTGGCCTAAATTGACGTCATGACTGAAGAGCTCTAAACACCTGATGACTAGTTGTTAAAAAAAAATGAATGAAAGAAAAACACCTGCAAGGGAGAAATGTTACAATAGGATGCAAGGTTGGAAGAGTACACGGATCTCTTTCTCTCGCTATCATTCTCACTCATCCTCTCAGAAGAATTATCATCATTATCCTGGTATCTAAAAATATCACTCTGTCTTTCTAGCTCTTTTTTCTGCTTTCTGGGTCACCCCCTTCTTGCCTGCGCTGCCCCTGTCAGCATCTCACCAGCTGAGCCTCTTACACACAGCCTACAGCAACACACACACACACACACATTAATGCTTCCACGCCTCATCGTCTTCACAAGTCGAATCCTCACACCTAAGCGCACTGGTTTTGTACAGAAATGTGTGTGTGTGTGTGAAAGAGAGAGTATTATAGAGCGACTGCTGTCATTTTATCAGCAGGATATTCTGAAAGGAAGGAGCGTGAACTTTATTTGTAGTAGACAAAGTATTACGTTCATCCATCCTCAAATATCAGATTAGGATATCAGAAAATGTTACCTATCTCCTCTCTCGAAGCGAACAACAGCAGGCTGCTTTACTTAAAGGTTACTCGGATCGGAAAAAAATTACACGTGATCTGTTCCTCTGCAGAAATATACTTTTTTTTTTTTTTTATTGGTGCTATTGCGGTTTTATTGCAGTCAGTACACTAGAAGCACCACGGGTAAAATTTACCCATGACTGTTTTTCAGGTAAGGGATAATGCACAGCTAGCTGTGCATTAAACGATTTTAATGCACAACATGTTTGCCTCCACGAAGTGCATTAAAATTGTTTCATTCACAGCTAGCCGTGCATTATCCTGCTTATACCATGGCCATTTGCCAGCACTGACAAGTTAAATGATCTTTGCAGCGCAATATTTGACTGGAAGGGTAAAAATATCAGTTATTTTCGTCAGTTACGACTCATTAGATAATTAATTAATTAATAATTAATTAGGTGAAACTGTGCGCTTGAATTTGTCATTGCATTGTACATCCTATGCAGTGCACTGAATTATTACTGCTCATATATTGTCTATTGAACATAACACAACAGGACAAAAACAGCTGATGACTAAAAACAATCATTTCATGACTCTAGACATTACTTTGTGAAGACGGTGGCATTATACAGTGGCATAATTAGTTTTTTAGCCATATCAAAACAGTAGTATTACGGACTGCCCGTGCACAAAGATCTTTTATATCATCCAGTATAGCTCTGTTAAATACATTTTTGTGATATCACAGTTGTCATTTTACATCTATGGCAGTGATTCTTGTTGTGAGAGAGATGTTGTTTGAGGCTGGCTGTATTTATTTGTAATGTGTTGTAACCTGTTGATGTTTGTGTAACAACGTTCGTAGTCACGGGAAGAAGGAGGTGGGAACCGGCAAACATTCAAACAAAACTTTAATAATAAAATAAACACAAAATAGTGTGACAGCCCCTTGCGGACTACTGTCGCGCACTTAGGACCATGTGATATTTCCGTTTTTCTTTTTTAATAAATCTGCAAAGATGTCAACAATTCTGTGTTTTTCTGTCAATATGGGGTGCTGTGTGTACATTAATGAGGAAAAAAATTAACTTAAATGATTTTAGCAAATGGCTGCAATATAACAAAGAGTGAAAAATTTAAGGGGGTCTGAATACTTTCCGTACCCACTGTATATATATATTAGGGATGTAACGGTATATATATATATACACAGAATAGTTCGTTCTGGTTCTCAAATCTGATTGGTTGAGAACCGTGAGATCTTGTACTGGTATCGCTACAGGAACGCCCTTTCACCGTCTTCCCGTATTTCTCACAGCGAGTGTCATGGCGGATGCCCAAATTTAATTTTAAAATAATACGGTTTTTGTGTCACGGAATGTAGTTTTAAGAGTTTTTAGGCGAGAATGTACTTGTTTAGACTTTAAATATGCGGTTTGTTAATAAAGATAACATCTATTTGAAAATTTGCTTTGATGTTTTCAGAGATGTGAGCTCCAGGGTGTCAGCGGCCGTTCAGCGTTCATGAACCCGCTGAGAGCAGCTTCACCTCGGCCAGATCTTCTGGAATTTGCCACTGGCTCTGATGTCTCTATAGTGGTTAAACATGAGATATAATTAATTTGGGGTAATTCTAACGGGCATTCTTTGGTTTCATTAATCTATTATTTGTTCCAGAGCAAATAGTTTTTGCAAATTAAATTTCATAGCAAATTACATCACTTCATGTTATATTTGATGTCATTTTAATGCTGTTTATTAGAGCGCTGCCTTTGACTGAATTGTCTAGCAACTTTTACGATGGCTGTTGTTGTTGTTGTTTATTATTTTTATATTCATAGTAGTATTTAGTATTGAGAAATTGAGTGTGCGTGTGTGTGTGTGTGTATGTTTGTGATGGTGATTCAAGTGACATTGTTCCGCCATTAGATGGTGACAAGAGACTGTTTTACGAGTCAACAGTAAAGATTTTATATTGAAAGAGACTGAAACAAAGTTATTTTTACTTTTAATAACAGCTTTTAAGAGGCAGTTAACTAATGCACTGAGCAGCGCTGTCATCGGAAATCACCCTCAACAGATGAAAGATAGAACGACAAAGATATCGCTTTCCTTAGCGGATAGGCTTGGGCTCAGCTGTTAAACTGTCAAACTGAGATTTGAATCTGTGGTGGAAGGAAGTGGTTCTGCACAAAAGGGTTTTTAAAGACACTCTGTTGTTTTTCTTATATATTTACACACTCATGCCGTCGAACTGTTGTATAAACGCAATATCACACTCGTAGACGTGAGATATGGCTGTATATCGGCACGCTGTGATTACCTGCGGCGGATATACAGCCATATCTCACGTCTACTCGTGTGATATTGCTCATATATATTTGTGACAGCATTTTTGCCATTAGTTTCAACTTTATTTCAACTTCATAAAAAAAAAAACAGATGCTGTTTCTCATTTCACAAGAGACTCCGACTGGATTCGTCTGAAAGAAGAAAGTCATATACACCTAGGATGACTTGAGGTTAAGTAATTTATGGGCTAATTTTCATTTTTGGGTGAACTAACCCTCTAATGTATTAACTAACATGAACAAACAATGAACAATACATTTATTACAATATTTATTCATCTTTGTTGATGTTAGTTAATGAAAATACTGTTGTTAGTTTGTTAATTCACAGTGCATTAACTAATGTTAACAAGCACATCTTTTGATTTTAATAATGCATTATTAGTAAGTTGAACTACTAATTAGTTATTTGAAATTAACATTAGCTAAGATTAATAAATGCTGCAGAAGTATTGTTCATTCTTAGTTCATGTTAACTAAAGTATTAAACTAATGTTAACTAATGAACCTTATTGTAAAGTGTTACCATTCCGTTTGATGACACACTTAAGCTTTAAGTATAGGCCTACTGAAGAAAAATGTTTTGCCTCTGGCAGCTAGGGGGCATTATGCATGGTTTATTGCTTTGTGGGAAGACTTTATGCTGATTATATAGATTGGAGCACACAGTTGTGAGAACGAGATGTGAAAATAAACTGCCAGTAAAAAACGTGTTTTAAAAAAAAAAGCCTATAAAAAAGACCACATTAAAATGACAGAGTGAAAAGGAACTGAAAAGTTAAACTGCCATAGAAATTAGTGGGGTTTGTTGACTGGAACGTTTAACAGCAGAAATGTGGTAAATAATATAACTTTTTAAAGTAAAGTTTGGTTAAATGTAATGAAAAAGCATTGAAAAAAATTATATATATATATATTTTTTTTTTTTGTAAAATCTATTTATAAAATTATAGTAGTTTTACTATATTCATAAAATCTGACAAAACAAAATTGTGCATAAAATCCAGTCTATTTGAATAAAGCAAGACAGTGTGTGTGTGTGTGTGTGTGTGTGTATATACTGTGTGTGTGTATATATATATATATATATATATTGTACATACATACATACAAGCATACATACGTACATAAACATATACATATGATATGGACATTTTGCATTTTGCTGTGAGATTCACCTGGTTGGAGCATTTTGTTATATTACACAATATTTATAACAAATGACTTAGTTAGTTGTCTCTGCAAATCAATAGAATAGAAAGTATTTTAACATTGAATACTTACACATATCAGCAACATTGTTTTATATGTACAGAATTTAATTTTTCAGACTGAAATGGTGAGGTGAGACAGACTGAAAAAAAATTAAAGAGAGACAGTAAGAGCAGTTATATGGTAGTTCTTTGTAAGAGGTGAAATACAATGTGTACGCAAGTGTGTGTGTTAACAAGCTGAAAGTGTGTGTGACTCACAGCCCTCACTTTGTTCATCTAAAGCACGTCTGTAGAGCTGTGCGCAGAAGTGTACTCACCTGGCCAACAGTACACTCTAACCAATGAGAGACACAGAGAGAGGTTAGTTGCAAAATCAGAGCTTTTATAAAGTCCATTAGCCGAGGAGAAAATCTGAAGCTGATTTCCACATGTGGACCGCAGTGCCAGACCCCTGTCTTTTATCTTAGCCAAAAAAAATCTGCAATTAAGCTGTCAGCACCCTTAAAAATCTGTGACATCTTCATGTTTTCTGAAAACACCGGATGCATTAAGATACCTGAAGGTATTTCATTCCCATTTCATTCATTTCATTCAAACTGTTTAAAAAAAAAAAACATGTTTTACATGTCTTAAAAATATAAAGTGAATAAACTAGTCATCAGCTTTTTACAGACACCATGATTCGTAAAAACTTAAATTATAACCCGAATACGCAATAGTCAAATTGGTACACTGCACTTCTAAGGAAAAAATGCTCAACAATGGTGTTGACTGATGGATTTGGTCATAGTTTGTCTTATATTGCTCATAGTTTGTACACCAGATAGACGTGTAAACAATGTTAAAAACTTGATTTTCACCACTGAGGGTCTTTAAGAAAACTGCTTTTTATGTAAGAAATAATAAAGAAAAGATTCTCCACAAATACTTAGGTTTTATTGTTTTATTTTGTTTTTGTTTCCCCAAAAAATTTCAACATTTTAGTATACTCTAAACAAAAATGGTGCTAAATAGCACTAAAAGTGGTTCGTTGGCTCGTAATCATAAGGGAAGCACTTTAAATGCTTTTTAGCACCTATCTGTAAGCTGCTATTACAGTGCCTTTGTCAAATGGTGCTATGTAGAACCATAAGAAGAACCCCATTCTCCTCCTTAGATTTTAGATATGTTATATGCATATGTTTTTTTGGTTTTTTTTCAGAGCAGAAATAAGTCAAAAACATGTTCATGATTAAGTGTTTTTTTTCCATGTCACTGACACAGATGTTTTCACAACAATCATACCCATTAGTTATTCAAAATGGAAAATAGATGTTTCTAATGTGTAGCTTTCCATTTTATGAATCTGTTTTGACAGCATGCGTGTGCTATCTTGGAAGCTAACACATAGCTAGCATCTCATGTTACTTCTTTGAGGGTTCGGTAGCAAATGCCTTCACTCCAGATGCTGATTTGGCCCTGTACAATTTTGTCGAGATTGATTTGGGGTTTGCCTCGTGTTGCTTCTTTCTGTCGTGATGTTTCATGCTTTGTTTTGGTTAGCAGGGTATTTCTCCAGAGAGCTGGCGTGAGGTTTCCTTCAGCTAAGTTTTAGATCAAAGTTTTATGAGAGGGGGAGTGACTGGTCAAGTGTGTGTGTGTGTGTGTGTGTGTGTGTGTGTGTGTG
>NW_015640446.1:195492-196957 GCF_001515625.1 Sinocyclocheilus rhinocerous | reverse complement strand
TGTGTGTGTTGGATCCGACCAGTGGTTGTTGGAATCTGTCATTAGAATGTGAAGATATGTATCACAGCACCTTCCACTAACACCAGCTCCACAGGTAAACATATCCTTAATAGGATTCCTGTGAGACAGCCGTGTGTGTGTGAGAGAGAGAGAGAGAGAGAGAGGAAAGAATGAGAGAGATGGGGTTAGGGTGAAGTTTACCGTAACCTCAATCTCACTCCTAATCCTTCCTAAAAGGGAACATGATGGAACATGATTCCAATTCCAAAACCCAACTCAAAACAAAACCACACAGAGCACTGACCTCTCTCTCTCTCTCTGTCTTTCTCTTCTTCTTATCTCCTGAAATAGGGCGCCACGTTAAGTTGTTATAATAGCCGAACTGACAGCTCAGTGGAGTCTGAGTACCATTTCTAGAACATGTTAGGTTAATGACATGTCAGATGTATATGAACTAAAGTAACTGTGTCCTAAACAGGCAAGATGCGCTAAAAATTATAAAAGCTATTTTTTCCCATGTTGATTTAAGCAATAAATCACTTTGAACAGTGCATTACAGAGATTTGAACAGGTAGAGTTTTTATTTTATTTTTTTTTATTTTAAGGTATGGTGCAAAGTGTCTAAAATATCCTTATAAATTGGAATAGCTCATAGAGTTGCAGGCGCACAAATATGAAACAACACCCTTTAACTATGTTTTAACTATTTTACTATGCTTTTTAATTTTAATTAAACACACATATGCCTAATAAACAGTTAATTATTTTTTTAAACTACTATTGTAGTTTTATTTCTCAATGGGAAAACAAAGCAAAAACCTAGACATTTTAGGCAATTTATAAATACCAGCCATGACCACAACAAGCAATGTGCAGTCACTTGGCTCTTATTCTTGCCAAGTCATAATGTACAGCCCTCAATGATTTTTCATAATATACTGTTTTAAGCAATAAATATGTTCTGATTGGCTGAGATATTTTGGAATGCGCAGCAGTTTTGCTTTCATTTTTTTGTTTCTCTGTTTATTTTTTGTTGCATACTTTATAAATAATTGCACAGTCGGACCGGATTTACATTTCACTGCTGGTTATATATTCTCTTTTTGTATATATACTACTATTCAAAAGTTTGAGGTCAGTATGATAAAAAAAATTGATAAAATGCATATTTCAAATAACTGCTATTCATCAAATTATTCTGGGGAAAAAATGTAGCACAGTTTCCACAGAAATATTAAGCAGCACATCTGTTTTATAATAATGTTCTATAATAAGAAGAAATGTTTCTTGACTACCAAATCTACATGAATGATTTCTGAAGGATCATGTGACACATAAGAGTGGATTAATGGCTGCAGAAAATTCAGCTTTGCCAACACAGGAATAAGTAAATTTATAAAAGAATTACTATATGTATATATATATATATATATATATATATATATATATATATATGTGTGTGTGT
>NW_015640446.1:194195-194665 GCF_001515625.1 Sinocyclocheilus rhinocerous | reverse complement strand
ATAAAATGTAATAATATATATATAATATAATAATATATATGTATAATGTTATTATATGCTCTATGGGTGTTTGTGTGTTTGTGTGTTGTGTGTGTGTGTGTGTGTGTGTGTGTGTCTGTGTCTGTGTGTGTGTGTATTTAGGGGTACTGTTAGGATTTCAATTAGAATTAGTTTATAGTAATTAGAATTAGCTTTAAATAAAAATAATACAAATCCATTGTTTAGATTGCAAGATAAATAGGTGGGTGGATGCATAGGAGTGTGTGGGGGTGAGTCAACCTAGCTTACATACCAAGGGCTGTTAAAACTAGTATGTTTGCATATGAACCTTGAACTCTTGCTATCCTAGCTCAGCTATGCATATCTCTCTATCCCTGCTATCATTCTGCTCCTATATACAGTGTTAAAAATGAGAGAGCCAGACTGAGAGCGAAAGAGTAATGCAGAGAGAATGGAACACTGCTAACAAA
>NW_015640446.1:188758-193311 GCF_001515625.1 Sinocyclocheilus rhinocerous | reverse complement strand
AATGGAAGACTGCTAACAAAACACTCTCACAGCGAAATTCTACATTTATAGAGGCACTTAAATCAAGTAATGATGACCTAAAACACACCGCCAAATACTGCAAAACATTGCAGAAAAATAATACTGAGCAAATGCATGCGCTCCAATGTTTAACAGTATAAAACAAACATTAACCAAAAAGAAAATCAAATTAAATTAAATAAAACTAAAACAAAAATTAATTAATTAATATGCAAGCTACAGAAATGTATATATTTGTGTATGTATATATAAAGTGAGCTTTAGATGTATAGTATATGTGTGTGTGTGTGTGTGTGTGTGTGTGCGCGCGCAGGAACTGTTCCAAATGCTCACAAGCTCAGAAAAAACGATGGGAAGGATTCCACGCTGTAATGAGAAACAGATGACCACTTACATCAGTGTGTGTGTGTTTTGGCTTAGTTCTCACACATCAATATTATGACCATTTTACCAAACTGAAAAATGTGTGACTGAATGTACTCACGGTTATTCTACCCCTCTCGATTTTTCTTGCCTTTTTTCTCCCGCACCACCCCCTCCTCCGACCTTTTGTCTCTCGTCTGGCCTCTGATTGAACTTACATAAGCTTAAAGAGTGTTTTGTGTCTTTCTGTCACTCTCCCCAATCGGTTTAGTCTTCCTTTGGCCTGAAGCATATGCAAACACAAATATTTCTAGATTCACAAATCCAATTTGTGATGTTTTCTTTAGTGCTTGAAGATAGCATGTTACCACGTGAAATGTTTAACAATATTAATCAGTTTCAACATTGTTATCGCATGTATTTAATTTAACATAATTGTTTAATTTGGAATAATCAGAGGTGATTGGAACAGATTGTGAATAAAAGCGACAAAATTAGTATCTTCCATGTTGATTAAAGCAATAAGCGACTCAAAGCTGTTTGTTACAATGATTTTACAACCGATAATGAATATTCTTATGTATAACTTGAATCAGAGTAAACATTATTAATGACAACAAACCTCACCTGCTATTGGTTGGGTGAAAAGATATTCCTGCCCCAAACTAACAACATGGGTTGAGCCAATGTTGCTGCATTGGGCCAGTCAGAAAACTGCACTTTTTGTACAAATTCCTTTAAAATTTCAGTTTATAGCTAATGTCATGGACATCTTACTGTAACACTATCGGCCCCTAGAGTATTGGAGGTTTACTGCGTTCACCTTAATACAAGAAAGCATACAAAGGTATGACGCAGTGTGTCTGAAACCCTTTTGAAAATAACGAACACTCCACTAGCTGCAGTTATGAAATTATGAATTTTATATTTTAGAACACTGAATAGGGAAAATAGTCAAAACACAAATATTTTTTCCATGCTCTGTTCTCTTTTTTCCATACTTTTCCAGACCTGCAAATTACTTAGGCCTAAGTGAAATTCCATACTTTTCCAAACTGCACAGGAATCGGTGAGCAAAGGGAAATCGTGTTATTTTACATAAACCTCTAAAATTACTACCCAAATAACGAGTGTGTGAAGTAAATGAGTGTAAACTCTATGAATGAAATGTGCAAATAAAATAGAAGTGTTGCAGTTGCCTTTTTGCTTGCATTTCCTGGAAATTACTTTAATCAATTTCCATATTTCCAAACTGCGTAGGAACCCTTACTGTTTTAAATAGAAGATATTTAAATATTTATTTGTCGGATCACGAAAGGTCCCAAAGCTGGGACTCGAACTCGCGTCGCACAACCGCACGACATCTCGAAGCACTGCCTATACAAGGGTATCGGCTCAGACTGTTACAATACATTTAAATAAATGTTATAATCTTAAAAAAATAATTATTTCTGGCTCCGCTGCACACCCCTAGCGACAAACACTTTTCAAATAAATTAGCATATGCATAGATTAATTATAGATGTTTCTGCATATTAAACTGAAATAGTAGTCTTTAAACTTTTTTTTAATTGCATCAGCCTGACATAAGAAGGGAACTCTATCACCCCCTTGAGTATTGGAGGTTTATTAATGCCTCAGTAATACTAGAACATATATTTGTTCAGTGATAACGAAAAAAAAAAATAGATAGGCTGTAAAACCATAGACATACCAGAGACACCTCGCCTACTTCCGGTTTTATCCGATTACAGATACAGATACGAATAAATTTGTGATTGTTACAGATACAGATACAGATACAAATACTGGCTCCGCTGCACACCCCTAGCGACAAACACTTTTCAAACAAATTAGCATATGCATGGATTAATTATAGATGTTTCTGCATATTAAACTGAAATAGTGGTCTTTAAACTTTTTTTTAATTGCATCAGCCTGACATAAGAAGGGAACTCTATCACCCCCTTGAGTATTGGAGGTTTATTAATGCCTCAGTAATACTAGAACATATGAAGAGTTTGGTTCCAAAACGCTATAAATCCATTTTGATTAATTTGAGTAAAAATGTGTTTTCTTTACCAAGAAAGTGGCAAGATGAAAACCACTATTTTCTGTTTCAAACTTTCACATAGCATCTTTAGGTTATAATAACATTAAAAATTCAAATCAAGATTTTGATTTTCAAAGATTTATTATAAAATGTTATATTTTTTTTCCCAAAATGCAATAAATCCATTACACTTTTTTTTTCTTCAAAATGCAATAAATCAATTCAGATGACAATCACATGCGATTTATCGTGCAGCCCTAAGTTTGTTTGTTGATAACAAAGTGCAAAATAGATGAGGAAAACTAGGAAGCCTGGTGTATTCAAAGTGCCGCCATTACTGTCTACTGATATATCGCATTCTGCAGAAAAGGGAGACTGGCATTTGTCGCGGTTTGGAAAAAAAGGGAGAAAACATGACAGAATAACTCGGCGGATATCGCATTTTGCGTAAAATTAAAAATGTACTTTTCAATACCGACCAGATACAATACTGATTTTGGCGGAAACTCAATTTTTTTTTAAATGGCGTTTATCGCGTTTTGGAACCAAACTCTTCATATATAAAGAGGTGTATAAGTTCCTGAAACCCCCTTAAAAATAACAAACACTCCCCCATCTGCCATTGGTCAAGCAAAAATAAATAAATAAATGAATACTGACAATATTGGTTCCGCCAATGTTGCTGTATTGTGCCAGTTAGACAGATTGCATACAGAGCTGTTACGCCATAGGCATTTTTTGTACAAATTATCATATGAAAGACTTACACCGTGTCTACACAGGATGTGACAGTTGTCAGGTCGTGCTATGCCATGCTGCAGCAGCTGAAGTCTGTCGACACTGGATGCGAAAAAAAGTACTTTGTGTGAGCATGTCATAAATAGAACGAGGCATCAGTTTACTGTCAGGGATTTGTCGTGACGCATCGCACCACACCGCATCACTGATTATAATGGGTTCTATTGTATTTTGTGGCACCGCGTCGAGCTACTCACGTCCGGTGTAGACACGGTGTTCATTATAGTTGTTTCTGCATATTAAACTGAAATATTAGTATTTTTTTTTTATTACTATTATTTTTTAATGCGTTAAAATTCAGTTTATAGTCACTGACATCTCAAGGGAACTCTATCGTCCCCTTGAGTTCTGGAGATTTGTTCCTGCTACAGTAATACTAGAACAGTATATACAACAATAGTTTAATTTTGTGTTTGCGTACTTGCAAAGAGCATGTTTCAAGCCTTATATGTTCATTGCTCTATATCTTTTTCTCTGTCTCTCTCTAAGGGGATTAGACCCTGAAATGGCATTACTATATAACACCTCTGGGAAGAGAGCTTTCTGAACATGACTTGAGGATAAAAACAAATATCAAATATATCCATTCAGCTTTTCCACTACAGCTAAAACTTCCCATTTCTCCCATAGAGGTTTACCTCCAAACCTTAACCTCCGACCCCCCGCAAATATGTGTGTGTATTCTTTGTGTGTATGTGTCGGATCATTTTGAAAGATATGAGATTGTTATTATGGACTTACGATGCCCCGGAGTGATAGGGCAGAGGATATTTGCTGCACACAGAGTGTTGGCATGTCGTATTGTTTGTGTGTGGGTAAGTGTTTGTGTTGTGTACGTGCAACACCCGCAGGGTAGAGATCTTGTATGATGACTCAAGTGTTTCCTGTTTGGGGCTTTCACATGGCATCTTAACTGGTTAAATAATGACACACAGAACAATCTCAAGTGAACTTTTGTCCCTCAAGCAATATAGATTCCCTGCTGCATACTATCCATTCTAAGAAGTGGGTGAATGTCCAAAAACAGTAAAAACATTTATCGGCCACATTCCACCCTAAAGCCAATATAAAATCAATCAAAAAGTTCGAAAATTTGTGACTGGGTATGTTTATACATAAACCCAAGTAATAATAAAAAATAAAAAAAATCTAACAATATGAATTATAAATTGATTGTCTCTTGTACTTACTTAGTGGAGAAGAGGAGAGAAGTTTCCACAGCTTAGCAGAGCTGCACACACTTATATGTGACCAAAGACAAAAAAAAAAGATAAGAACATGTTTGTTTGGAAACCAGTTACATTTTTAAAGTTAAATT
>NW_015640446.1:179331-188627 GCF_001515625.1 Sinocyclocheilus rhinocerous | reverse complement strand
ATTTACCTGTTGAGAGTGTGTTGACAGTCTGTAGTTGGATCACTGAGCTCCAGAAAATCAGTAATGAGGAGCTTTGTCGGTTACAGATTTGAAAAACAGGCGGGCGGGAATAAAGAACCCTAAACTCTGACACAAAGAACCATTTCAGCATGAAAGGGTTCTACAGGATGCTATGGTTCTAAATAAAACCATTACTGCATGTAAAGAACCTTTAAAGAACCATCTTTTTTTAGAGTGTGTATATTTTAGCATTTATGTTCTGCCACAGAGAATATTGGGAAATGCCGCCGGAAATTTTCCACAACTCTGTCGCTTCAGAAACTGACTAGATGAGTAGAATTTCTAGAAGATTTATTGTTGTTCTTCCTAACCAGTACATAAAATGAAACCAACAGGCTTGCACAATTAAACTTATTTATTAGCATTACCAATTAGCCAACACCATGATGTCTTTGACATGCCCCCCACTTGTAAAGTTTGGGCTCAAAGAAAATCTTAAGATTCCCACTGGTAATTACGACCTTGGCAGCATTCATGTTTGCTCATCATCTAAATACGATCATACCGACATGACTTGAAGGCAGCATTAGACAACTGCTGTTGATAGCAGCACACAGGGTGCTTAAGAAAGACAAAAAACAACAAAAGCGCAATATTCCCTCTAAATCCACTTTTTCAAATGGAAGCTAATATTTCAGGCAGTTTATTCACTCTCTCACCATTTGTCTCTTTGTTTTCTCCTTTCTGTTTTGTGCTTTACAGACACAGTAACAGACCTGTTAGCTTGGCGTGATGAATGTAGCCAATAACAGCACACACGGCTCCTCTACCATTTTAATGTTACATTTACATATGCTTACCCGCAAGGCCAAACCACTTTCTCTTCTTCTCTGTGTGTTTCTCATTATCTTGTTTGTATCTAACATAAATCTCAACTGCAATGTAGCGGTAATTATTATTAGCCTAATTACAACAAACTAGCAACTGATACACCTATACTCTATTTTTCTTTTCACATGAAGGAAAAAAAAAGGTGTGAAATCATTAGTTATTCTTTTTTTTGAATGCTGTAAATGAGTGCAAAACGTGCTTCTTATTAACTAACCATTTACAGTTCAGTAGCAAACTAGCTGCTAAATTTACAGAAAAATAGTAGGCTTAACTGTTGCTCCTTCTTTATAGTTTTGGCTTTTTAAAAATTCACAAAACTCACAATTCTCATTATTTTCATTCACATTTTCTGTTGGTCATGGAAGCAAATGGTCATCAATGTCTCATGCAATTGAGTGAAATGTCTGTTTTTTTTAACTGATCGAGTGGTAAATTAATACTGTAGAGTCCCAGAAAAGTATGTCAGATTGCAGTAGTCCGCTGTGTCCTCCACAACACAGCACTCAGAAATTCTACACAAGATTGGGAAATGTACCATTTAAAGTTTTTGTGGACTGTGTTGATGCCATTAACTGAATTGCGTATTTCTTGAAGTAAATTGTGTGTTTTATCAGCTTTTAGTTCCATAATCTGACATATTTCTGAGTAAAACAGGACAGGACTTTATTTTTTTCCATCAGGAATTGATTGGATTGTCTTTCACATCCATAATGTGAAAAGCATCTATCGTGTGCAATAGGACCAGGAATGTGCATCATTTTCATGTTGACTTTCTGCTTTTCTAGATGATCCAGACAAGGCTATCTGTCCACACCTCATCCACCAGGTATGTTTAACAACATTTACATTGATCTTCATCATGTTGCAAAAGAGATAAGGACACATGCATTTGATAATGACATTCAAAAGCTCTCCAATCTCTGTTATTCCTGTCCTCGCTGGACGGGAGGCTTTATGAAGCTTTGACTGTGAACAGAGGCAGCACTTTATTTCTGCCTGTTTAGGCAGAATAGATCCTCATCAAATCACTCTTTTTAAGACAATGTGCACGTGGGCGTATG
The DNA here is from genome assembly GCF_001515625.1 of Sinocyclocheilus rhinocerous. NCBI lineage: Eukaryota > Metazoa > Chordata > Actinopteri > Cypriniformes > Cyprinidae > Sinocyclocheilus > Sinocyclocheilus rhinocerous. The sequence continues at coordinate 186,675 of NW_015640446.1, read as the reverse complement.
GCTTTGGGCTTATTTGACAGCATCAAATGGATTTCAGAAGAAAGGAAATATCGTCGTTTATGAAATAATCCCCTCATAGTTATTTCATCCTTATGCTGGCGTGCGTGCCGGCGTTTTGCGCCTTTCTTCATTTTCTTATGTCCTTTTTTCTTTTTATTTAGACTGAATAGATGCTGACAGAGGAAGAGAGGAAGGAATAGACTTGTTCAAAAGAATGATGTTATACATACTTTATTCAGGTTAGACGTGCAGATGATATGGGCTGTGAATTATGGCTGATGTCTCGGGTCAGTGTCTCTTATTTTGGTGGAGGAGATGATGAGAAAGTGCCCTTTTCTGGTTTCCATTCGACGTCTGCCTCTCACAGATCTCCATGCCTTGAAAAGAAGCCTGTGAGGTGTGTATATGTGTGTGTGAATGTGTGTAAATACAGTCGCTAACAAGATTACAGGCCGCAAGTGAGTGGATGATGGGTGGAAAAGGAACATGTTGCACATGTTTTAAGAAGCTGTGTTTAAGAATAACACTCTCACACCCACACAAACCCACCGCTTTCCAGAAACCAGGATTCTGCTTTCTTGTGGGTTTGTTAAACAGACCTCATTGCTTGTTATTTAGCTTGACTGGTCGGTGTGGTTGTAATGTTTTTTTAGCTGCTTGTAGCCAAACAGTGTGAGCCAACGCGGTGGACGTGTGTGGCTTTCCGGGTGGTTTATGGGGATGACGTTGAAGTAGGCTTGTGAAGACGTGACTACGACACTAACAATTGTGCAACAGCAAATGTTGAGGAATTGCTAACAGTGCTAGCGGTAATGTGTAAATTTTAAATTAGCCTGTTTACTTTCCTACCACACATTCCTGAATTTTATTGTGCATGGTTAATCAGCGTGTCACATTTATCATTGTTCGGCTATTTTTTTTTTTTGGCAAAATCCAGTTATTTAATTAAATCCACATGATCAGGAACTACACATGAGGGTGAAAGATTTCCTCACACAGATTTCGTCACACAGCGAACAAAAAGCAAATAGTGTTTGAAAGTGACTTCTGTGTAAGTTGTGCTTCATATTTTGCGACACTATTGATTATAGGCGATAGAAATTTAGCAGAAATGTTGCTTAATGTGACCACACCTTTATTCTGAGGAGCAAAATGGTTTCATGCTACATGCTTAGCTTCTCCGCTAACTTGCAGTATGGCTAATGGGTAATGCTAACCAGTAGCATTGCTTTAGCAAACTCACATTCAGGTGTTACTCCATTGTCTTCCTCTAAAATATGTTACATTAAAGGTAAAATTGGTTGCACATGCTGTTTTAGTATTGAATTTTAAGATGCAATAATTCTTATATTTGTTTTCTTGGCTAATGTGACTGTAGATTTTATACTGACATCTGTTGGTGTGGATGTTGCGTCACACAAAATCAGTTAATTTTAGTTACCAATACCTTTCAGCCCCTCCAAGATTTTGCAATGTTGCGATTACAAGAATGAATGCCTGATTTCACCAACAGAAAGCACATTATTTTACTGAGTATGCATTTTTTTATTTTGAATGCAGTTTCAATATTCAAAAACTGCTCCGGGTGTGTGTTCTCGGTGTGTGTGTGTTCACTGCTGTGTGTGTGCACTTTGGATGGGTTAAATGCAGAGCACTAATTCCGAGTATGGGTCGCCATACTTGGCCACATGTCACGTCACTTTCACTTTCAATATTCAAAAACAATATGAAAACTATAATACAACAATAACATAACTAAGACATAATGACAACAATAATATAACAACTAAATAATAAAAACTGTTTAAAACATTCAAAATTAACAGTAATGTAATCCGTCACCATGTGCAAGGATCTGTCTAACACACTTCTGTATTTTCAACAACTATTATTGTTTCTATGCCAGTGTCACCATTACCGTGTGTATATGGATCCAGGACCACAACTGATTTCAGTAAATATGTGCAAAAATATTTACTTTCCGTCACTAACACTACTTACATAAGTACATAATGGTTATTGGTAGGTTTTCACTACACAGTGCCACAAATATCAGCGCAGTGCAATAGTCAGTCATTTTGAGCTGCATTAGTTTGAAAAAAGTCAAGTGAAATACTGGTGGGACTGACCATTGCAGAAATAGCATATTTGTCACCTATGAAGAATTCATTACATAACTGAATATGTCTGATTAATATGGGGGTTAGTTATATATAGTTTGTCTAGTCATGATATCTAAAAAATAGCAGCCACTCTGTGTTAAAGTAATTCTTTCCACTTTTTACAGTGAAAAAAAAAAAAATACTAATAACACATAATTATATTTTGATATGCCCTAGCATACGGGGACAAAGTAGGTTCTAAATGAATTGTGTTCTTTCAGTCATACTGAGGCTGTTTATGTCTCTATTGCTTTGTTTTAATGCATCCATACTCTTAATTTTGGCCTACTTTGGGTAGATTAGAGGTCTCAACATATTTTTTTAAATTAAGTATATGTCTCACAAACGTTTGCATTATAACCAAATGATATTGAGCAAGAGATACACAGGAAACTCATGCTTCATGCATTAGTTGTATTTCTTTATTTAACTCACTTTTATTCGCATGCACAAAATGTACAAGAAAACTGACCAGGTTTTATATTAAAAGGAACACCACAAGTAGTTTTATTTTCATTAATCTGAATTGACATGGTCTGAGTGTGGTAAATATCTGCAGTTAAAGTGCAGACAAGGTGGTAGCCCGAAAACAGGATGTGGTGATGTGTCAAACAGGAAGTAAGCCTTGTTTGATACAATAATGTCACGTGAAATAGGTGTCTGTCTTCTCATTTGACTCACAGACCTAACCGTTTTTTTTTTCCCCCTTCTTCTTCTCTTTGTAACAGTTTATGACAAAGCAACATTTCCATTTTAAGATGGACATTTTAAGATGAAAATGTTACAAGAAATCTGTTATGCAATTAACAGTTCTTGGCCGATGGTATAGTTTGCAACAAAATATTTCAAGCTGTACTATCTGTGTTATAAAATACTAAATGAACTATGGTTCAGTAGGCTTTTTTAATGGCAGAGACCTGAGCTTCTACAGTAATGGACAGTATCAAGACATTATGAATGATTCTGATTTTCTGATTATTAATATATATATTATTTTTTTATTATTATTATTATTATATTATTTTTATTTTTTTTGACTAAACAGTTTTAGTTCACATTTTAAAGCGTCTACATCTGGTATGTAGCCTAAGAAATAATACAAATGAATGTATAATAATGTAAATAATGTGTAATTAATTTGTGGAGCAACTTGTACGCTTTGTTATTAGGCCTTTTACCATTATTGCAATCAGTATTAAATAATTAATTGTATATAGCTTTATATTTATATCCCATATAATAAACGTCTTACTGTCGTATTGTGTTGTTACAATTACTTGTAAGCTAAATTACATCTTAATTTAAAGATGAACATCTTCATTTAAACAAATATAAGATGCACATTTATTTATTTTACATTACATTTATTATTATTTATTTATTCTTAAAGACAGTGTACAGTGAGGTTCAATGGTTCTGCAAAATGTGCAAATAATTATAATGTACACCCTGTTTATCCGCAGTCTGGTAGTAACCTTAGTAATAACACTAACCCTAACTAGCCTATCTCTTGTTAGTTTTGCAGAACAGCACAGTATGTACATACTAAGTACACTGTATTAAATGTTTTAAATCACACCCCTAACATGAAGCATGGCCGCGTAAAGGGTTATTAATAGGCCTACTTACCTATTTTAACTGTGAAATTCAGACTTTAAAGTGGAGAACAGTATGACATTTTAATTTCTTTGCCACATGGTATCATAACACAGTTATAGAATTCCGCCTCTATAAAAACTTCTTTTAAAAATTCACAAGAAGCATAAAAGCGCCAGGCATTCAATCGGCAGTGTCTGATGTACAGTATGTCGTCTACGGAAAAGGTTCCATACGTTGAGTTGAATATTATACAGAAGAGGTTCGTATAGAGATGAGGCGGTGAGAGAGAGAGCGAGAGACAGAGGCAGAGCTGGAGTGATTGTGAGGGGCGGAGGAAAGAGAGCCTGTTCTCAGCGCTTGTCACACTCAAGAGCAGTGCAGAGAGACAGTCGGAGTAACAGCGCTCACTCAACTCACTCAATCAGCCGCATTCTGTCCGAGCAAAGCCCGAGCCGCCCGAGCCTCAAGCATGGTCTCTATAATCTCAGACCTGGACCCTCTCAAGAGCTGGAACGTGTTAAGGTAAGACCCGAACATGCATGCGGAGAGCACCGAGTGTCTCTATCTCGCCCGCGCTGAGGACGCGCTCTTACCCTCCGCTCGACTCCAGCACAAATGTTGTGAGAATTACGTACGGCTGCGTGTGCCATTTCGGCTCGAAAAAGTATGTGTGGGACCCCCACTCCCCCCTTGAGTTCGCACATATACTGTCATGTGTCTGACGCATGGAGTGTCTTATTAACCCCTTGAGCGACCAAACCCTCCCCCGAACACACCAGGAATGAGGAGTCTTATCGGACCGGGAGCGTCTCATCTCATCTGTGATGCGGGATGATGGTGCTGATGCTGAGAAGATGCGGTGCGCATCGCTGCGAGTTTTATGTCGAATAGTTTATTAAAGTCAGCCGACTTGACATTTTGGGCTGCTTCTTTTTTTCCTATTTCTTGTTTTCAAAGACCCCCTTAGGATCTTGATATGACACCTGGTGTTGCGCATCTCCGTCTATTGCGCAAACAAATGCGCGTCTTTGAAGTTATGTTCGTCTGAAGTGTGAAGTGAAGTGTGTCTACAAAGACTGGGCATTATAAACAGCTGACCCTAAAGCTAACCATTATCTTTGGAGACTTATTGGCATTTTTGAGCATCGTAGCTGCTTTTAAAGTGCCTAAAATGTTGGATCGCTATTTGTCTTTTTCTTCTTTATTAGTGTAGAGGCTATATATTAGCTAGAGGAGCAGCTGTCGGACTGCCTTAATAAAGACCAGCTTAAGTTTTCCTGTCTTTCTTTTGCTTCTCTTTACATTTCTCTCTTTCTTATGTGGCTCTAGGGTACTCAGTGGCATTCTTTACAGCTTAATGAAGCCACCAGACGACCTAGGACACAGTTGTCTAATGAGCACACACTCGTGTGTGTGTGTGTTGTACCTGTGTGTGTGTGTGTGTACCTGTTTTTCTATTCTGGTGGGGACTTAAACCTGAATACACACAGACTCATGGGGACTTGTGTCATGGTGGGGACCTAAATTGAGGTCCCCACGGGTAAACAAGCTAATAAATCACACAGAATTAAGTTTTTTGAAAATCTAGAAATGCAGAAAGTTTCCTGTGAGGGGTAGGTTTAGGGGTAGGGTTGGTGTAGGGCAATAGAATATACGGTCTGTACAGTAGAAAAACCATTACGCCTATGGAGAGTCCCGTGTTTGTGTTGCATCCGATTAACTTTCTCATTATCTCTCCTTAAGTTCAAACCCCTTTCTTCTGTCGTCCTTTATTTGAGTAAAATCTGGTAAAACTGACAGAGAAAGCAGATAAAATGGATCCAGAAATAACTTTGCTATCTATTAAGTTGATTTTTCTGGGCACAACTTTGACGTGCTGCACAAACACAAACTCCAGCGTCTGCGTTTTCCTCAAGTTTCTACCGAATCGACACCTCTGAACATCCTGCCGTCAGCTTGCGATATGTTCTGCCTAGTTCAAATACATCATCTTGGATTGCATCTGAAAATGATGCATCGTAATGATATTGCATTTTTCGTATGATCCGTGCAGTGGAAATTTTCGACGCGCTTCATTTCTTTTTAGGGCTCAGCTCTCTGCGGGATCACTCATGATCCCACTTTTCCTTCAGAAGGGCTTGATGCATTTGTAACATGGATGTCATTTGTATGATAGACTTGCAGATTTATTTCAGCTGCTTTTGCATTCAGTGCGTTTTGGCCATTGCAAAAGAACTTGAAATTAATTTATGTAATTTGCTACATGCAAATGTCAAAAAACATATTAGGATAATAGTGTTATCTATCTATCTATCTATCTATCTATCTATCTATCTATCTATCTATCATCTAATTCTCTTCTAATCTAAGAGACTTTTCGCCTTATGTTCACCTCTGCAACTTCTTTACCTTTCTCTAACTTTTTTGTGTGAATGTCTTGTGCGAAAACGAAGCCAAGAGATGCAACTCCATTCTGTCACTGCAAGCAACAAGAACAAAAATACCATGGAACTCATGTCCGCCCACACAGACACACACACAATGAGTCATAAGCACATGCATAATGTTCTAACACACACATACAGGCACACAACAGCCTCTCTGTCACGCTGACACGCACACACTGCGCTCTGTGCGCTTCGGAAGGCAGGTTGACTCGGTAATGAGAGGCAGCATGCTTATTAATACCACTTGATTACATTGAAAATTACTTTCAATAACAATGACAAGTTGTTGCCTTTATTGAATTAGCAGAAAGGCAGGCGGGGGAGATAATTTGATTAGAGGCATATTTAAACACGAGACTTGGTGTCCCTGCGCCCGATGGCAGGTAAACTCTGTTTCTTGCTGTTTTTTTATGCCCTTCTATCTTTCATTCGTTTTAGCAGAGCGAGAAATCAACTTGTTTTTTAGGCCAGAGAGAGAGTAGCGCTAGTAGAGAGGCAATGGAGTGGCAAGCATCCGTCTTTAGCAGTGGGTGACCTCTGACCTTTGCAGTGTTGGCTTTAATGAACGCTGTTAGCGGTAACGGCTCCGAGTGTGTGTTTAAGCCTCTACCCAGGACGCATCCGTAATTATCTGGCTGAGTGGCTTTTCTGTGCGCGTGTGTGTGTGGGTGGGTGGCTCATGCCGTTAGCCTGTCCCTTATCCCCGGCATTAGCGGCTGGCTGCAGACAGTGGCACACAGACGGGCAGCGCAGATGAACAGCTTTCCATGCTGATCTCTGCACCTGTACCACCCTCAGACGTACACGGCAGCGCACGTCACTCCTACCCAATAGATCTGGACAAGATCCTTAACTGAGTAAACACATCTAGAATAAATAACCTCCATTATGTCAGTCTATCTATCTATCTATCTATCTATCTGTCTGTCTGTCTGTCTGTCTGTCTGTTCCTGTCTCTGTCTGTTGAGATGGATAATCTGAGATTTGACAGACAGACAGAAAGAAAGAACAAAGAAAGACAGACAGAAAGACAGAGATAGATAGATAGATATATAGACAGACAGACAGACAGACAGATAGATAGATAGACAGACAGACAGACATACAGACAGACGTATAGACGAATAGACAGACAG
>NW_015640446.1:157653-179177 GCF_001515625.1 Sinocyclocheilus rhinocerous | reverse complement strand
GATAGATAGACAGACAGACAGACAGACAGACAGATGGATGGACAGACAGACAGACAGACAGACAGACAGACAGACAGACAGACAGATGTATAGACGAATAGACAGACAGATAGATAGATAGACAGACAGACAGACAGACAGACAGACAGACAGACAGATAGATAGATAGATAGATAGATAGATAGATTTTCTGGAAAGATAGAACGATAGAATTAATACAGAGATACAGATACATAGTCTGTAAGATCAGACAGAAAGACCGATGGATAGATGGATGGATGGATGGATGGTCACAAATACAGAGACAGATAGTTTGTGTGATCAGATAGATAGATAGATAGATAGATAGATAGATAGATAGATAGTCACAAGTACAGAGATACAGACCGATAGATGAAACTATCTACATATTTCTGTATTTCTGGAAAGATAGAACAATAGAAACAAAACAGAGAGACAGATACATAGTCTGTCCGATCAGACAGACCAATAAATAGATAGATATAATTTAAATGATAGAAAAATAAAAATGTGTTCTTGTGAGTGTATTTGCCTTTTATTTTTTTGGTTTTTAGTTGTGTACTCTGGTCTTGTGAAAGCTCAGGGTAATGAGGAAGAGGTGGCGGAAGCGATGTGGCAGTGCAGGCTGGAGGTGAAGACAACATTTGATGAGTGTGTGCGCTGGATCCACTGCTCTCCACTAGACTTCTGTATTATTAGCTTGAGTCAGTGTTGCGATGCACTGCCCTCCACTGTCTATTCAGTGTACCCATTATACTGTCTGTGTATGTGCGTTTGTGTGTGTGACCAATATTGTTCCACAGTCTGACATTTTCGGAGCCTGCGTGAGCTACCCAGATGGGTCTGCACCCCTTGAAGTTAAACCCCCACCCCTCACACACACAGAGAGAGTAACACACACCTAGAGAACGTAATTACAATTATCAGCTCACCCATCACAATTACAGCTGAGGGAGAGAGAGAGACAGGGAAATGAATGCAGGCAGGCAGAACAATAGATGCTCGAAAGAATGAGACAGCGAGAGATAAAAGTGGAAAGAAGATGGATGGGGACATAGAGAAATCGCACTACTTTTTTAATATATAGATCCTCTGTTGTACCTTCTGTGGCCCAAATAACAGTATCCTTTAAACACATAATCACCATACATTTTCTGTAAAAAGAAAAATCTCTTTAGTTTCTCAATAGTTTCTCACCGACAGCAATGAGATTCAATGGAAAGCAAATTGAAACTTTTAAATCCTGTTAAGAAAAAAACGCTAGTAAACCTACATTTGTAGAGTTTTACAAGAATCACAAGATATAATTTAAAAATTGAGGTCTCAATATGAACTCAGTTATTTCTCATCAAAGTTCTTTGAAGATCTGAAATATGATACCCACATTAATTATATGTCCAGTATTCCTTCTATACGTCTCATTTGTTGACTCACATTTGTACAGTTTCAAAAGTATCACCAGACACAATAAAAATCTCAATATGAACTCCGTTATTTCTCATCAAAGTTCTATGAGGATCTGAGCTGTGATATCCACTTTAATTTTTTATTTCATTTAAATTTAATTTAATCTTTATACTCTTTCGGTATGTCTTTTTTTTTCATTTATGTAAAAAAAAACCTTTCGGAGAAACATGTGAAACCTTTTTATATCTTAATCTCCTGAGAAATAAAAGAGCAAGCTTTGAGACATAGAATTTACTGGTGTTTCTTAATATGGCACTTTCTTATTTCTAGCTATTCTGAATTGTGTGTGTGTGTGTGTGTGTGTGTGAGAGAGACACAGAAGTAAATCTCTTCCTCCCCATTTGGCTGGTTGAGGCAATTGGGAAATGGTCACAGGACTTTTAATGAGAATCTGAATGTGTGTGAATCAGTTTTATTTTATTTATGAACTGATAAATAAATGAACTGAGGACATTTGTAAATGTATCCATTGTGAGATTTGATTTCATCAGTTTTGGGACAAAAGTTAACAAGATATCACTAATTGTTATCAGCATTTTGTGTAAAAAAAAAAAAAAACAAGACAATGTTTTGATGCTGTCTAGATGCTAAATCCTAGTCTCATGAGATTCATATAGCACATATTTGGAGTCCCGTACTGACGTTCCCACCAAATTTGGTTCAGAAAATGTTCATTTCAAGTTTTGCAAAACAATCCAAAAACTGTTTTGTCAGATTCTGACCACAGGGGTTACATATAGTAAACCCACAGACATCCCTGTTGAAAAAAACAGTATATGCTGGTTAGGTATGTTTTGACGCTGGGATGCTGGTTTAAGCTGGTCCTTTGCTGGTTTATGCTGGTCCTTTTGCTGGTTTATGCTGGTCATGTGCTGGCAAAGGACCAGCTTAAACCAGCAAAGGACCAGCTTAAACCAGCATCCCAGCGTCAAAACATACCTAACCAGCATATGCTGGTTTTTTCAACAGGGATACTCTTTGCTAACACTGTATGCTAATACTCGTGAATCACAAGTTTGAATGAAACTTTTTTTTTTCAGTTTTAGCTTAGCATGTAGCATCTGGGAACTTTGAATATTACATTAAAAGTGCACGGGGGGATATATTTTGACATTTTTGGCTGCGTATGAACACGCCATGCTGTTTATATGTGAGTGTGTGTTGCTTTATGAAATTACCGGTTAACAGTAGAGCAGGATTATTGTTGAACTGCCTGGATTCTGTAGCCTCATGCATATTTACAGAGAAACACTCCTCGTGTTCACTGCACTCCTTTATTGAAAAAGAAAAGTGTCTTTCCAGATGCTTTGCTTTGGGAGAGAGAGATGGCACATACAGTACACGCAAGACGGAAACAATCTCGCTCTTTGGCCACACACTGATATAATTTGTTATGATTTTATGGCACAGTTTTAAATGGTTGTGGGATGACACATTTGTGGGACACATTTGTTTTACTGTGACACACAGAAATCGACATGTTCAAAACAAACAAGTGGTAAATGAGATTGGAATTAATAGACAGGACAAATATAGTACTTATTTTTTGTTTTCTTTTTACTGTTTTCTTTACAAAACACTGGAGTACGGGACACACATTTATACTCATGATTTGTTTGTTTTTTTGTGAAACAACAATAAGGTTTCATGTCTCAAATCTTTTAAGAACTCACAGACAGTTTCAGAAGTTGATGGGTTTCCATTTGAACACTGATATTGCTTTGAGTTCACGTTTTTACTGCAAGTGTTTTGTTCGTCTTTAGGCTGACACTCTGATAGCTGAGCTAAGCTAAACATGCTAGCATCTAGTATTTTTTCCTCTCTTGTCTCTTTTTCTTTCCTTTTATCCTTTGTTGTTCTGCCTCGCTGGCTGTCTGCAAACTCCTCTATCCCTTAACCCCAGCTGAGAACACACTTTGTGTGTGTGTGTGTGAGTGTGAGTGTGTGTGTGTGTGTGTGTGTGTGTGTGCGTCTGCAATGTTACATTAGCTAGTGCTCACACAGGAAGTTCTTGACTCCAGCTGTGTTGTGTGTGTGTTTAATCTTAATTGTAGCTGTCTGTCTGTGCTGTGTCTTATGTTTCACTCCACTGCTGAGAGAAAAACAGGCCGTACGCTGGTTAAAGGGATCACACACACATACACACTCTTCCCTGGCATTGCCCAGTAACTTTCAGTCCCTCAGGATTAAAATCCAGCATGTGATCCAGTGCAAGAGGCCGGCTGTGTGCGTCTGTGTATTCTTCTAGGTGAAGATGGCTTACCACATGTGATTACAGCTGTAATGATCATTAGATTTTGGCTGTCAAATAATTGTAATACAAATAATTGTGTAATTGTGTACATGCCAAATGCAGTGACGTACACCTAAAAAGTAATTTATTCACATTGATCCTGGAATCATACAATAAATGTATGATTTTCCACAGAAAAAGACTGATAGAAATGATAACTTTTTTTATTGATTTGAATTTTATTGTTATATTATTATGTTTTAATATTATTTAAATATTATTTAATTGTTTAATTTTGCATGCAGGGCCCTATAGAAATGCTTATACTTGCATTATTAAAAATGCATATTTCATGGCATATTTATATTCACTAAAATCCATTCATTTGGGTGGCAATATGTGCTTGCGGTTATCTCAAATAATTGTGATCATATGGTTATGCAACAAGGCTAGAGTAGATTGAGTGTGATCAGTAATGGAACTATTTTTACTTGTCTTTCTGGTTAAAACTGAGACTTCAGTGAAAGTCGGAAGTGTGTGTGTGTGTGTGTGTGTGTGTGAGTGAGTGAGATGGCAACTGTGTTTTGCCAGCTGTGCTTAGCTTAGGTTGTATGACGGTTAAGTGGAGTATTAGGTCTGATTAAAATCAGACAACAGAGCTTGGGCCGTGTGCGTGTGTGGTGGTGGTGGTGGCATTTTTTTATAGCTTACACTTAAACTTTCCTTTTTTCTGTTTCCACAGGAAGACAAGTATGTCTGTTTCCTGTCGTCTCTAGGCACTAATGAGCACACTGTGTGCACGCGCTCACTCACATGCGCAGCTGGAATCTAGGCAACACCCTGCCATATTTTTACTCTTTAATTTCTGCTTCTCCGCACTTCTGTTTTTTTTTTCTCTCTTTGATATAATCCCCGTGTGTGTTTCCGTGGTTACGCTGGCTTAATGTCGTACTGATGTGACTGTATCAGCTACGCATGGCCAACCTCATCAACAGACTTTACCAAAATATGTTTCTCTGCTTCCTGTCTTCGCCCCACTCTTTCCGCCTTTAATCTGCTCCCCCATAATTCTGCAAAAGCCTGGGGAGCTCTCGCTGTCTTCACCCCCAGGGGTCATCATTAGCATCAGCATCATCATAATAATTGTTATTGCTGAGCACTTGTAATGATTGAAACACATTTGTATTTTTGAGATATAACCATGTGTAAAAAGGCCTTGGAAGTTGCCTCAGACGGCACGTCCAAGGACCACTCGCTAGCTGTCTGATGCATATAATGCATATAAAGCTTCAATCTGATTAGATGACTTTATGCAGTTCCTGGGAGTCAGCGTCAAGCTGAGGGGAAAAAGTACTATTAATTCCTAGGTTAGAACTGGTTGTCAGATTGACAGAGTTATTCAAAAGTTTTATTTATTATATATATTTTTTTTAATCCATGAGCGCAGCTTTACTATTCCACTTTATTCTAACCAATAACACCAATTTAAGATTTACCTGCCCCTAAATCTCATGTAAAAAAAAAAAAAAAATTGTTGTTGTTACTTTTCGGTACATATTTGTGCTCATTTAAAAGAATTTGCTAACTCAAAACACCTTCTAAAAATGTAGCCTAATGATATGTTTAGAGATACCGAAAAAAACACAGTAAGATGTAACACTAAAACAAAAGGTGTTCTTTTAACACTTTTACATAAACATTATCCTATCTGAATATGCAGAATTTCGGTAAATGTCTTAAGTCAGTAGTTTGCTTCAAATGTCCATTTGTCCCTATGTTGCATGCACAGATTTCATCATTTACTGTTGCTACTGAACGCATCATCTGTGCATGTGCCTGGAATTGACTGCACTGATTGGTGGTTCCACTAGGTGGCAACACTCAGAGTCGGAATGTTGCTTTCAAGAGCTTTTCCAGAATTTTTCAACTCTGGCCCTTGAGGTCTACAGTTCTGCAGAGGTTAGCTTGAACCCCGTCAAACTGACCAAACTGATTTTTTTTAGTAATACCGAATATACCCTTATATAGGGCATTATTTAATGGGGCAGCCATTTGTAGTAGTGTCTAAAACTACAGTGGACTATATAGAGTGCATACATTCAATTCCATAATGCCCCTTAATAAAGAGTGTACAACCGATGTACACTCAGCAGCTAACTGGTAAAACAAAGGTCTTCAACCCTGCTCCTGGATACCCACAATCCTGAAAATGTATTTCTAACCTGCTTCAACAAATCTGTCTGTGATTTTCAAGTGACTCTGACGACCTTGATTAGCTGGTTCGGCAGTGTTTGATTAGAGTTGGAGGTAGGCAGGACAGTAGGTCTCCAGGAGCAGGGTTCAAGACCTCTGTGCAAGAGAATACCCATGCACTGGTAGGATTGTGCCAAATGAATTCCAGAAGATGTCCACAGCCTAGTAACTGAGGATATGGGGTGATTTCAGATTTAGCCCGTGATTACCTTGTTTAGGTGTGTTTGAACAGGGTTGGAGACTCTAAACTCTGCAGGGCAGTGGACCTTGAGGGCCAGAGTTGAGAAACCCTGAACTAATCAAAGGAAAACATGGAAAATACCAATAAAAACAACAGAAGACGTAGGTAGAAACAACAAAAACTGACATATGAGGTGGTCATAAGATATTCACGTTTGTGCAACTTGAGTATGAAAGAGTTTAAAGATGACAACTCTGTACTGAGTACTGCAGGTAAGGTGAAAAATCAGTCAAGCATGTCAAACGTAGTGTGTATTCATGTGCCTACAAGTTCATGGTCACTGAAGTATACTCAGAAAGACGTTACAGCAGGTGGATAAACAAAGAATTGCCCAGGCTTAAGTGGTCCTTCTTGTCCAGAACAAGCTGCAGTGTGGACCAGACTTTATACCAATAGTCAAACGACTGGCTCTGCAAGACTCCCTCGGTGGAAACAGAACTGTTCACCTTGTCGTTTTCAATTTTCTCCAGTCAATCGTTTATACCTTTCTACTGCCACAAGCGAACAATCAAAAACCCTCTGCAGCATATGTACAAGCCTGTGCCAACATTCTGCCAGCGGTCTTGCCAAAACTCAGATAACACCACTGATTCGATGTTCTCCACTGTTGCCAACGGTTCCCTCTCTGCGCTTCCAAGATCTGGTTAAGTGTGAACACATCTGCGTTCACACACCCTTGTACCTCCTATCACGGTGCAGTTACGAACAGCAAGCGCCCGTCTTTCCTGTTAATGCCTTCCCAAACATCGCCATAAAAATTACGAGCAGAAACACATTACTGGCAGCATGCCCCATGTCTGCGTTTATTAGCCTATCAGGCTGGGTTTATATCTGATCACGCCTTTGTTCTAATGAGATCTCTTTATAGCCAATCAGAAGCGCATCTCTTATGTGGCAATGGGCTGATCAAATTTATGGTCAATAACCAGCCTTTTAACGATGATGAGACGTGGAGTGTGGGAGAAATCGGTTTTATTCCTTCGCTATTTGCTCTCAGATACACGGAAATCATTGTGTGCAGCAGCCAGGTGCTCAGTCGGATGACTCGCCCTGGCTAAATGTGTTTCCGGCCCTCTCCGAGGGCTACGCGCTGACCTGCGTGCCCAGAGCAAGGGCCCTTATCTGAGGCAGAGCGAGTGAGACGGCCTCAGGAGGCTAGACATTACCAGGCCTTCTCGGATCCTAATTATGGGGGGAAGGTGTAGAATGAAAGTGGAGGGCCGCCGAGGCAGCCAAAACCAGACCCCTTGAGTCCCATTACAATTACTGCTACGAGTCACACATAGGCATACTCCCGCACACACACACACACACACACACACAACAAGCATACACAACCCTTTCGGCCTGCCGTGCTCATTGCTCACACCAAATCACAGCACACTTCTACACTCTCATTCTCTCTTGTAATTGCGATAGCGTTGATGCCCGCTCCCCCGTGGCCTAAGCGGTGCACTTCCATCTTTTCTGATAGTCAACGATGCACACATACGTCTCCCGGTTTCTCTCTTTTTCACAAACAAGTTTGGGTTGCTATAAGAAAGACTAAAAATGAATTTGTGTGCTACATGGGTGCCACACACACACATAATCTCTTGTGTTCCAGAAGGGGTTCAGTAAGAGGGAAAAGAGATGGAGAACTATCATAGCATTTGCAATGCAACATATCCAAAATGACCTACACACACAGAGACATACACGTACATCTAAAGACCAGGTGACAATTCTTTCTTTGCCGTTGCTCATAATGACCTGATCTCCAGCGAGACACACTGTCCTAAAGAAAGGGCGTGTTAGAATGAGAGACAGTTGGGGAGAGGATCAAAGGAGTGGAGAGATAGAAGGATAGATGCTCTTTGATGAAGAATGGGTTTATGCAATCACCATCATGTATGGCCTGTGTCGTGTTACTTTCAGGGACAAGAACTCAAGAGCTCTACAGATTGTGTGTGAGAATGTGTGTGTCTCATGACCATGAAAATCCCTTTCTATTTACAATATTGCATATTCAACACACTCAACATCAATGTATGGGTGTCTCAGCACATGGACAGTTTTATGTAGGACTGCTATCAGAATAAAGGTAACCTATATTGTGAATTTGGGGAGTGGAATATTAATGGGTTCTTTTGTAATTAAATTTCATTTATTTTACGTACAAACTTGAACTTTTTTTTTATCATAAATCAAAGAAATGAAGAAACATAGAAAAAAATCAATTCCAACCAACAATTGATGCTTGGGAAAGAAATAAAATACTAACTGCATTTTCCAGGTGCATGGCAGCTCCGCTATCTTCAGTAACTTACATTGTACTTTTTTCACAAGGGTAATATGAATGTGCTTCAAATTATGAGTATCTTGCAGTTTGTGATGCTACAGTTTCAAAGTAGCTTCCCCAACACTTCCAAAAACACTGAAAAAAAAACGTGAATTGCTACTTGTTATTGCTAGTCAAAGCCAGGTGGTATTTATACTTTAGGGAAATGGGATGTTCTCATTCTAGAGAGCATTTTATTAGACACAACTACACCGGTGCACAAAAGATGAGTCATCAATATTTTGATCCTGTTAAAACTTCATTTTTAGGCGTACACTAGCATACAGTCCAGGCTAAAAGCCACAAAGATGTTGATTTGATGGGATCTTTAAAGACAGTTTGGACATGAATAATTACTTTTACTTTACTTTTACTTTTAGTCATTTAGCAGACAGCACGTCTCCACAGTAAACAAAACAAGCGTTTCCTAGCAATGACAACTGCGCTAAACACTGAGACAAGAAATAAATACACTTACATGCTGCTTTTAACTTCTGCTGATTGACTGCTTCTCACAAAGAGTATTTCTTTACACTGTTTTGCTGGCGCTTGAACACACTTTCCTGTTTATCCCAACAAATGGCCAAGCAAAGCGCACGACACTGACAAGGTACGCGATACAGTACGAGACCAAACGCCATTTCAGCACGTCTCCACGGTAAACAAAACAAGCGTTTCCTAGCAACGATAACTGCGCTAAACACTGAGACAAGAAATAAATACACTTACGAGCTGCTTTTAACTTCTGCTGATTGACTGCTTCTCACAAAGACTATTTCTTTACACTGTTTTGCTGGCGCTTGAACACACTTTCCTGTTTATCCCAACAAATGGCCAAGCAAAGCGCACGACACTGACAAGGTACGCGATACAGTACGAGACCAAACGCCATTTAATTTAGCAAGCGAAATAAATTAAAACAAATTGTAACAAACGAATAATTAAAAGATTACGTTAAGAGAGAGATGGTAAATCCTCATAAGATTTCAACTTATAAACAACTATATTTCCCACATACCCCAGCATAACACTGTATTAGATTCCTTTACCCCGGTTTGTCCTAAAGTGTGTAAAAGAGCGTGCATCCTCACACGTGCATGTGTGCATGTCTGCTAAGCCTCAGGGTACTGGCACACCGTTCTCTTCGCTGCCACACTCCTTTCATCTCTCTGTTTGAAAGAAGAGAGAGAGGCCAAGCATCCGTGCGGCGTTTAGGATGTGTATGTGTGTTCTCTCTTTAAATACATTCTCATGTTAGGCCCAAAAGCACCCTCATTAATTCCTTTGATGCCGTCTGATTGGCCGGGCATTACTAAGTCGCATTAAGAAATGTATTTCCTCGCTTTTACTTAATGATGCTTTTCCAGCCACTGCAATTAACCAGGGCTGTGTGTGTGCTTTATATATCGGTTTGTGTGGGCCTGTTTGTGTGTTTAGGTGCTCTTAAGTGCAACGGAAAACTAGTTAGACTACAAAGTGTCTAACCGTCGACAGAAAATTGCCCTCTGATAAGTGTGGACCCTTTTAATAGGTCTGGAACTAATGGAATACGTTTCTGCAACATTGGCGGAATATTTTCGGTATGATAAACTCATTTGCCAGTTCTGCCGTAATTTATTTAGTTTTTTTGATGGACATTTAAGGATATGGTCTGATTTAATTTCACTCGTTATCTACATGTCTGCCAGTATTTACTCCACAAATACCAAAATGAAAGATGTGCCCCCCAAGTTTATGATATAAGTTGGTTGGAAACCAACTAGACAAGGACATATACCCACAGTTCACTGGCTGACGGTCTGATGCATATTGCACACAAAAATGGCAAGTACTTTGTCAATCTGACAAGCTCTGATCTGATTGGCTGGCTTTATGCGGCGTCAAGGCACACAGGTTTTAATCAGTCTAATTTTACAAAGTACCGTAAAAAATTTCTACAAGTTAGTATTTTTTCCCCACACTAGTGTATTTTTTGTGTATTTCAGGTAAACCGGCCCCTAAATGACACGTAAAAATGAAGCAAGCTGTGGTTGGTCGTTTTACGTGTCAGTCAGATAGCCGCTTCCTGTCTAAGTGGGCGTATCTTGGCCCGAGGAAGCTGCAAAGTAGACCAGCTTTTATGCCTATTGTCAAAAGGAAACAAGATCGTGTACTCATTCTCATGAATAGCTCATTACACAGCTGCTGCAGAATGTCTCTCATAAACATACGCATACACCGAACTACCATTAGACATTTTTTGTCTATAGTGAGACACATTCCTGCATGCTCATGTAGACATTTCATACATGCGTACACATGGTCTCCAACACGTTGGACACACAAACGTGGATACACAGTTGTTGTAACACATGTTGACACAAATCATGTTCTGTCCATGTGAATATGTGTCTGTGCGTAAGTTACACAGGGACGCTGTAACATTTGGTTTCAGTCTGGTCTCATGTGACCTTTAAAACCGCAGATGCTACAATCCATCCTATCACTTCACTTTATGGATGTGTTCAAGCACCGAATGCATCTTCAGAAACCTGCAAGTACAAAGTCTTAGTACTAATAAGTGTAGGTTCTTATTTTTTTTAAGATTTAAGTGTAAAATAAATTCAATGTTAATTAAATTTAGATGCAATTTTTGGCAGTGCCAATTACTTGGTATTTTGGAAATGTACCATGGTATGTACCACGATAATACCCTAACAACTGGAAGTTCCTTGCACTACTATGTAAATAAATGTATATGAGTAGAGTATTTTTTGTAAGTACCAAAAAAAAAGGTAATACCATAGTACTTTTTAAGGGAAATTATTTGCTAAAAGTTCTTTAATCGCTGTTTTCATTGTCAAGTCGAAATGAACTTGTGTACAAACAAGTATTCAGCTAATATGCTAACACATAAACACACCCTGCTCATATATCCAAGCATGCTATGGAAGAACTTTTTACGAGGATGTCCCCTATGTGCCTTATAAAACCATCACAACTTTCTAAAGAAAGTGTGTGTGTGTGTGTGTGTGTGTGTGTGTGTTACTGTTAGGACAACTGTGTGCTTTTAAAAGAAGGGTTTATTTTTCTGCAATACAATACTGTTTCAGCAATATATAAATAATATATTTTTGTCAGAACACGTGGCGGCTGATATAACATAGTATTTATCGCCGTGTAGGGGGATTGTGGGTGTGTGTGTGTGGGTGAAAGTGGGTTTAAACAAGTCTGGGGAAATTTATGAGTGTGTCATGAGTTTAGGGCTTTCAAACTCTATCAGAGAGGAAAGCAGATAGGCACAACACAGCTGGAGTTTAACACCACGGTAAATTTTCTCTGACAGAATTCATCCCTCCAATCTTCCTACAGAGACTGAGGCGGCGGTCACCTGATCTTGACAGAGGCATGTGACCACTAAAGCAGTACTGTAGATGTGTGTGTGTGAGGGGATGTTTGTGTCTCCATGTCTGTAGCATGAGAGGGGGGACCTCTTTTTCCCAGATTTCCTCATTTTGTTGTCATAGTAATAACAAAAACACTGGGCCGCTCATGCCCAGAGCTACGTAAGTGTCGTCACTCCAGTCGACTTAATAATGCCATTACTAAGATCATTACATCATTACAGCCTTTGTTGTGTGTATATACGAGTCTGAAACAAAATGTTTTTTTTTTTATGATGGTTACCATCATTGTAGTTCTCAAATTAATGTGGCATTACCATGTTTTTTTGTGGGTGCACTGTTAAATGTGTATGTTAATGCAAGAAACACTATAATAAGAATCATATTCATTACATAAAAAGTTGCAGCATTCTGTTTATTATTTCATGTGACTTAAAAGATGTGAGCAAAATACACACATGCATCTGCACACTCAAACATACATATGTTCCTCTCAACAGAGAACAAAGCTCTGGAAGAATAATCAGATCTTTATTCTCTTGGTCCTCAACACTGCCATTTCCATGGCAACACATTAGTTACACTGTCAGGGGGGACGACATCATTTCCGGTCACCATCCCGGGAGCTTAGCCTGATTTAGAAATGATCCAACTTCATACACTGACAGAAACTAGTTGTTACATTCTGTTGACAACACTGAATTTGTTTTATTTGCAGGTCAGTTGAGTATCATGAGATTTATTATAATTAGAATGAAAACTGCTGTGTTTTGGACGTAGCCTGTCTTTTTGCTGATTCATGAGAATACGGAAGTGTTCCCAACTGGAAAATTCAGCTAAAGCCATCTGAAATCACAGTTTGCAAGCTATTTTACCATAATGTTGTATATTTTCATGTGAAACGTAATATTCAACAGGGATTGAATTGATTGGACCATAACAATGTGGACGTTGTAAGCTAGAATGAAGCCAAACTTGAAGACATTGAAGACCTTGAAGACAAAAGTTGTTTTAGAGGAATAACAATTTATTACATTTTGATCAAACCAATGAATTTTTCACAATAACATGTAATCATGCAGTAAAAACATGGTCAATTTTTACATATATGCTTAGATGTTTTATTTGGTTTGTAGCTGGTCCAAGCTGGTTTAGGTGGGTTACCAACTGGAGCACTAGCTGGTGGATATTTGGACAAGCAAACTACCATCCATCTACCATATCCTAAAAACTAGCTTAACCATCTCAAAATGATATTGACATTTGGCATTTCCAGCAGTGATGGTTAATTGTCAGAAAAGAAAAGTGAAGACAACAAGACAGGAAGAGGGGCATTAGGTCAGGTGGACAAAAGAAAAGCTAAAACGAACCCGAAGAAAACGTGTGCAAAGCCACACAACAAAAACCAATAAAATAATGAAACCTGATGAATATTTAACACTCTTACAACACTGAATTTGTTTTATTTGCAGGTCAGTTGAGTATCATGAGATTTATTATAATTAGAATGAAAACTGCTGTGTTTTGGACGTAGCCTGTCTTTTTGCTGATTCATGAGAATACGGAAGTGTTCCCAACTGGAAAATTCAGCTAAAGCCATCTGAAATCACAGTTTGCAAGCTATTTTACCATAATGTTGTATATTTTCATGTGAAACGTAATATTCAACAGGGATTGAATTGATTGGACCATAACAATGTGGACGTTGTAAGCTAGAATGAAGCCAAACTTGAAGACATTGAAGACCTTGAAGACAAAAGTTGTTTTAGAGGAATAACAATTTATTACATTTTGATCAAACCAATGAATTTTTCACAATAACATGTAATCATGCAGTAAAAACATGGTCAATTTTTACATATATGCTTAGATGTTTTATTTGGTTTGTAGCTGGTCCAAGCTGGTTTAGGTGGGTTACCAACTGGAGCACTAGCTGGTGGATATTTGGACAAGCAAACTACCATCCATCTACCATATCCTAAAAACTAGCTTAACCATCTCAAAATGATATTGACATTTGGCATTTCCAGCAGCGATGGTTAATTGTCAGAAAAGAAAAGTGAAGACAACAAGACAGGAAGAGGAGCAGGGCATTAGGTCAGGTGGACAAAAGAAAAGCTAAAACGAACCCGAAGAAAACGTGTGCAAAGCCACACAACAAAAACCAATAAAATAATGAAACCTGATGAATATTTAACACTCTTTCTTCATCCTTTGATCTTCAAACTCACCCTGACAAGAGAAAAGAGCAATCAACGCTTTACACTAACATGATTTGGTCCTTCTGGGCCCCCAAGGGCCAGCGAAGGAATCCCTGGGTTAAGGCATTAAAGTCATTACAGGGCATTGTGTTTCTGTCTCCTTCATTAACTTCTCCCAGAGCCATGCAGATCGGCCTGAACGCAAGCGGCCTGAACCCCATCTGTCTGAAATGTGATCTGGCTTATGAAATCTGCAGCCTACGGCAGCTGTGCAATCACATTACATCCGCGAGATTAAAAATATATTGAATTTTTTTTTTCCACTCCCTCCTCGCGCTCTTGCCCTGATTTTGTTCAGCCCAACGACGTTTCCAGTTTTCTTTCTGCCTAGGTTCCGTTAGCTTTCTCTCTGATGTTCTGCATTCCTCTGGATTTCCTCTTCTGTTTCCCCTACCGGCTAACAGCCTCAAAGGAATGATTCCGAAAAGTCTGTCATCATCTACTCGCCCTTTAGTTCCAAGTCTGTATTTTTTTTTTTTCATGGAACACAAAAAGAAATGTTTCGCAGAATGTCCAAGCTGCTGTTTCCATTCAACAAATGTGGATTGCCACCAGTGGCTGTCAAGCTCCAAAAAGCACTATAAAAGTGGTCCATATGACTCTTGCACAATATTCCAAGTTATACAATACCTTTGTATGAAGAACAAGCCAACATTTTTTGTTATGCACTCTTTTGCATAACAAAACCTAGTGCATTCCTGAATGGAGACTGTGATTTTGCCAGGTAGGACTTGTTCTGGATATCCACCGACCAGAGTGGTTTTAGGGTTAGTGAACAACGTAACTATAGGGCAAGGGTGTACAATTCTGCTCCTGGAGGGCCACTGTCCCACAGAGTTTAGCTTTAAACCTAATTAAATAAGCCTGAAACAGCTAGTCAAGGTCTTTGGGATTACTGTAAATATCCATGCAGGTGTTTTGGGGCAGGTATGGTAATAACTGACCCTTCAGGAGCAGGATTGGACACCCCTGTTATAGGGTTATACTTGGGGCTGGAGTTGGGCCTTGAACTGCATTGTAATCAACCTATCATTTTCCTCAGATTTTAGGGGTAGTTGATAGTAAGTGTTTGAAATAGGGTTAGGACTGTTTCTCCAAAAGTTATGGATCCAGGAACTTGGGATGTCTTACTTGGGAAAGCAGGTTGCTACCATACTACTGAATATCTTTCTCCAAGAATTGTTTGAACAATGACAGAAGAGGTGCATGATAGAAACATTTTTAAAACAGTCATTATTTTTGCAGCTCTGTTCTGTGCTACTGGTGGAATAGAAATCAAATCATGTCGCTGTAAATCCTGTTTTTTTTTTTTTTAGGTGAACACACCACAAAAGGCTAAACCTATGTGTAATCTCACCTTTATTTTTCCACCGACCCTCTTTCACTCTGTCATTCGCCTGTCATCTCCAATCTCCATCTGGGTTTCAGATGATGATGTTTACCTGTGTATGTTGTGTGTCAGTGCAAGGTACCAGCGGGCACACATGCACACGTGTCGTCACTTGCATTTTGGATCTTGGGGGAACAGGGTGATGGCAAATATGTGTAGCGATGCTGATAGGATATGACGTCTGTGTGTGTGTGTTTGAGATGAAGCTCGATATGGATGGCCAATTACTGTCCAGTGCAAGAGAGGACAGCCATCACCTCTTTCTCTCCCGATGCTGTCACCACAACGACCAGATAGAAATCTGCTCCCACTGGGAGTTATTACTAAAGCACTCTACAACACACACACACACACACATATATCAAATCCACAATAGTACACACAAACACCTCCTTAAGACCTCCCAGCTGCTTAGCAAAACCATAGCGATGAGTTCCGCTCACATTGTTCGGTCAATTTGCTGGAGCATGCTGACATTTTTCCGAGCTATTAAAAACTCTTGTTATGGCATTATAGGTTCACTTTAAGACAAACTTAAAAGGCACATAGTAAAAACTGAACTTTCAGAGCTTATAGATTTGCTTTTCTAATGGCTTAGATGAAATGTCACTTGCTTTATTTTGCACTGTGGTTTGTTTTAACCCTAAGCCAGTTGACCAAAGTCTACGGTCCAATACACCTCCCACTCAAATTGAAAATGAGCAGTTCAAAAACCAAGGACATGAAACCACAACTGTGCATTCTAATTTATTTGTATTTCGCAATCATTTTGCTTAATTAAAAAGTGTGCAGAAAGGCATGACGGCAGCACCTGTTCCTGTCGTTTACTAAGATTGGGTGCTTGCTAGGTAGTACAGCAATCTCTGCTCTGTATTACAAGAGGTTTATTATTTAAAACAATGTTTTTAGGGGTATAGAGGCAAAAAAAAAGGTTAAATTGCAGTTTCATTGTTAAGTTAGAATAAAAGGTAATTAAATAGATGTTCAATTAGATTTTACATCTAAATTGAAATTCTAGTTGACAGATGTAGCTGTGTACTTTGTTATATTTAAGTAAACAATTAAGTAAGCCAATTTTCATTGGCTTTCATTGGCCAATTTCCAGTCTACATTTACCACTATAAAAAGTAGGACAGTTTATATTTACAGATACAGTGCACCTGTACTGAGGTTCCTCTTTGCCTGTGGGGTGAACCGTGATGTTTGGATCAGTTTTCTCATGAATACTTTACAATACAGATCACCACTGATGCAGAAAATCTGACCCCAGATCATGAAATGTCACTTGCTTTATTTTGCACTGTGGTTTGTTTTAACCCTAAGCCACTTGACCAAAGTCTACGGTCCAATACACCTCCCACTCAAATTGAAAATGAGCAGTTCAAAAACCAAGGACATGAAACCACAACTGTGCATTCTAATTTATTTGTATTTCGCAATCATTTTGCTTAATTAAAAAGTGTGCAGAAAGGCATGACGGCAGCACCTGTTCCTGTCGTTTACTAAGATTGGGTGCTTGCTAGGTAGTACAGCAATCTCTGCTCTGTATTACAAGAGGTTTATTATTTAAAACAATGTTTTTAGGGGTATAGAGGCAAAAAAAAAGGTTAAATTGCAGTTTCATTGTTAAGTTAGAATAAAAGGTAATTAAATAGATGTTCAATTAGATTTTACATCTAAATTGAAATTCTAGTTGACAGATGTAGCTGTGTACTTTGTTATATTTAAGTAAACAATTAAGTAAGCCAATTTTCATTGGCTTTCATTGGCCAATTTCCAGTCTACATTTACCACTATAAAAAGTAGGACAGTTTATATTTACAGATACAGTGCACCTGTACTGAGGTTCCTCTTTGCCTGTGGGGTGAACCGTGGTGTTTGGATCAGTTTTCTCATGAATACTTTACAATACAGATCACCACTGATGCAGAAAATCTGACCCCAGATCAGCGTGAGTGTTAAAGAAGTGTCAGCAGTGGTAAAGGGAAGTGAGTGTTGGCTGTAGACCCGAGATAAGCTGTGATAAGACACGGCTACACACATTGTCAGTGATATCTAGAGTTGTTGTGCCAAAATCCATTGAATCGTGACGTAAACTTTCCCAAGGGTGAGCATTCCTGCATGTGTGTGAGCGTGCTTATCTAAAGGCATCTCCACCTGAAGAGGGCAGATATCTTCAGTTCTACCTGCCGTAATTCTGTTTAGACCATGTGTGTGTGTGTGTGTGTGTGTGTAACAAAGAGTATTTTCATGTGTGAGGGTAGGGAGAGGTGTTTGTTTCATTTACATTGTGTGCTGAAGTGTGCAATGCAGAAACTAAGGTTTATGAACTAGTTCGCTAGATACACAGTGCACTTGTGCACAGAAAACAACAAGAAAAAGACTGCATTAGTGACACCAAGGTCAAAGGTTCAAATCCCAGGGAACATACAGTATATGCTAATCAAATGCATGTTGAATGTTCTGTAAGTTGCTTTGGTCTTCAAAATGTATAGGCCTATAAATATGTTTCAGATGTGACCTGGTGGGTAGTGCATTTGTGCCAACATGGTTTCTGTGTTGGCAACCCTAATTTGAATCTGCCTGGAAAGGTTGATCTCACCAAAACATATCTGAGACACATTTCTTCCCAAAATCTAAAGATATATATATTGAAAAGTTATTTCATACAGTGTGATGAGACATTATGATTTCTTTATTTATTTCTTTATTTATTCATTTATTTATTACTAGCTCAACTGGTAGAGCATTGCATTAACAAGGTTATGGGTTCAAATACCATTCCCACACATACTGATGAAAAGTATACCTCGATTGCACTTTAAGTCAGTTTGGTCTTCCAAATGTACATAAATATGCTTGTAAATATGTCACAGATGTGCCCTGGTGTGTGTGTGTGTGTGTGTGTGCCAACATGGTTTCTCTGTAGGCGATTCTGAATCTGTCTACAGTACAAAGGTCAATCTCACAAAATTATGTCTGGGACATATTTCTCCCCAAAATTTTTTATAAAATAATATTAATATTTTAAGAGTTTATTTCAGCATGATCAGATATTTAGTGTTTTTTTGGGAGGGGTTTGTTTGTTGTTAGCTCAACTGGTAAAGCATAACACTAGTGATACCAAGGTTGTGGGTTCAAATCCCATACCCACACATACTGATAAAAAAGTATATCTTGAATGCACGTTAAGTCACTCTGGTCTATTAAATGCATGTAAATATATATACACATGTATGTAATTATGTCGTAAATGTGGTCTGGTGGATAGCGTATGAGCACCAATATGTTTTCTGTTTTTCAGGTGACCCTAGTTTTTAACCCCTTGTTTCAAGTGTGAATCTCACAAAAATATATCTGGGTCATATTTTTTCCCCTCAATCTCTAAAGGAAAAAAATATATATATTTTGAGAGAGACAGATGTAAAAGAGAAAAAAAGGTCTGGATGTCATTATGTTATGTGCTGGTTGATGATAATGCAATTACATCATTGTGTTAACCGCCCTTCCACCTATCGTAATGACTCTTTGGCGTGTAGCCAAAAACATGCGTCTGGTTCTCATAGAGACTTTGAGTGTGTTCGTGTGTGTGGAAGGGCCGTGTAATGTTACCAATGGAGCCAGTTTTATGCTTGCCGATTCTTCCTTGTTATTCATACTTATTTCTCCTGCTTTCTCTCATCTTCCTCTTCTCGTTTGTCATTCAGCCTGCATAGTATGTAGATGAGGAGATATCACCCAGCAGCACTGATGGATGTGTAAGACTCCATGCTGTGTGTGTGTGTGTGTGTCAGCAGCAGCATAACTTTATTTTAATACAGACTTACATGAAAATCATCATTAATGATGTATACGCTCAGCCCTACTGCAGGGAGTGTATGTTATGTGTGTGACACATGAAAGTTTGTTTTCTTGTGCACTGGTGTCCCATTTTGGGCCACTCTATGTGGACTATTTATCACAATCCTGAATGTTTACTTGGGTTATTGCACTGAAGTCTGAGTGTGTGTGTGTGTGTGTGTATGTATGTTTTCCTGGTTGCTATGGGCCTCAGTTGGTGGATTCTCAGCAGACTTCATTAGTTAAAGCAAAGCAAAATGTCCATTTTGTCTGCTCCTCCACCTTAATTGATATTGATTTGTTCGCGCCTCTCGCGGGAATAAAAGTGTGTTTTGTCCCGTAACCAGCGGTTTTTCCTTCTTCTCGCTGGGGAAGTCAGTCAGTGCCTTTTTCTGCGGCTTTTCTTTTCTTAAAATGCAATCCGTTGTCAATCCCATCCTCATGAAAACACCATTAAAATTGTGCAGGTAGTTTATAGATGCCTGTGGCTTCTGCCAAACAAAACCACGCACGCGAACACACATATCTGAAAGTCTTGCGGAGTTCTCTGCGTTATAATTGGCAATACAGGAAGATGGGTTGGTAATAAATAGGGTTGTTTCATATATTTTGTTTTTTACATTTTGTTATTTCTTAACTGGAAAAGTTGGCATAGTGCACTACTAACAGATGAGGTTGGTGTCATGCTAGCAGATTTAAGACAGAATCACTATCTCTGTTGCAAACCCTAGAGAGCTGCCTCAGTATCTGCTGTCTACACGTAGTTACCTTCTAAGTTAGCATGCTAATCTAAATGGAACCTCATAATGACAGATTTGAAACATTTAGTATAGTTTGTATAGTTTAGTATAGTTTTAGTTGGTACTCAATAATAACAAGCAAACACAAATAATGTTCAACAGAATAAGTTTAATAACATTTTTACAGCGCTTGGCATAAAGCACACTTAAGTGACAGATTAGAAACATTTACAACAGTTTGGTGTTAGCATGTTGCTAAGCTAACAACACAGTACTCAGTAACAAGCACACATACAGTATATAATGTCTAAAATACTGTTTAATTAATTTTTACAACGCTTGGGATAAAGCACACTTAAGTGACCAATCAGAAACATTTACAACAGTTTGGTGTTAGCATGTTGCTAAGCTAACAACACAGTACTCTGTAACAAGCACACACATATAATGTTTAAAATAATACGATTAAATCAGTTTTTACAGCACTTGGGATATAGCACACTTAAGTGTGCTATTTATTTTTGTTTTTACTCAAGACATTTGGATAAAAGTTTGAAAATCTCAATTAATATCTGAATTCTAATTAAACCCGTGACAAACTTTCACAGCAAACTTCTGCATCTGTAGTGTGTCTACAATGACTCAAAATGCTATCTAGTTAGAAAGCCTACTAAGTTTTGGAATAGAGATACTGTGTGTGTGCTTAAATCAGTGTGTGATAAAGCAGTCCTTCCGCGCATGCTGATAATACACTAGCCCGTCTGTGGCGTTAGCTGGCTTTTCATCATCATGATTGATGGCGTTCCGACCCGGATCTCGAGCGGTTATGATCATATCAATTTGCCGCCAACCTCATTGACATCTCTTTACAAGCCCGTTATCTTCCATTCTTGCCATAATGATGCCTCGCAGAACGACCGCATGGCTCATCGCCCCAGTCCCCGGTGGAGTGGGCCGGGATTATGCCATCAATATGAGGGCCAGATTAAGTGGTAATGTGAGATTAACGCATGGCACGAGTTTATTAAATGGGATTAACGCTGACATTTCCCCCCAGTGGGACACCTCTGACATTCACAATCATGCTCATTTACGCTCTCATCCGGAAAGAAATGACAAAACCGTTACCAAGGCAGCCTTGTGTCACCCCATGAACCGGTGAGACCTGCATTACCAAACTCTATTGTTTAAATGTTTTTTTTTTTCTTTTCAACTTTCATATATAAGAGAAACACTATATATAGAAGTCAGGTCAATAAAAGCATAGAAAGTGTTTATGGGTAATGAACTAAACTCTGAGCTGTATATATAATCCTCAGAAACATCCTAATAACATAATCACAACATTTCCATCCATGTTCTACATTTTATTTGG
>NW_015640446.1:140298-156449 GCF_001515625.1 Sinocyclocheilus rhinocerous | reverse complement strand
CAGCAGCATAACTTTATTTTAATACAGACTTACATGAAAATCATCATTAATGATGTATACGCTCAGCCCTACTGCAGGGAGTGTATGTTATGTGTGTGACACATGAAAGTTTGTTTTCTTGTGCACTGGTGTCCCATTTTGGGCCACTCTATGTGGACTATTTATCACAATCCTGAATGTTTACTTGGGTTATTGCACTGAAGTCTGAGTGTGTGTGTGTGTGTGTATGTATGTTTTCCTGGTTGCTATGGGCCTCAGTTGGTGGATTCTCAGCAGACTTCATTAGTTAAAGCAAAGCAAAATGTCCATTTTGTCTGCTCCTCCACCTTAATTGATATTGATTTGTTCTCGCCTCTCGCGGGATTAAAAGTGTGTTTTGTCCCGTCGCCAGCGGTTTTTCCTTCTTCTCGCCAGAGAAGTCAGTCAGTGCCTGTTTCCACAGCTTTTCTCTTCTTAAAACGCAATCCATTGTCAATCCCATCCTCATTAAAACACCATTAAAATTGTGCAGGTAGTTTATAGATGCCTGTGGCTTCTGCCAAACAAAACCACGCACGCGAACACACATATCTGAAAGTCTTGCGGAGTTCTCTGCGTTATAATTGGCAATACAGGAAGATGGGTTGGTAATAAATAGGGTTATATTATTATTATTTTACATTTTGTTGTTATTTCGTTAACTGGAATGGCTGGGAAAGTTGGCATGGTGCACTATTAGCAGATGAGGTTGGTGCCATGCTAGCAGATTCAAGCCAAAATCACTAGCTCTGTTGCAAACCCTAGTGAGCTGCCTCAGTATCTGCTGTCTACATAGATAGTTACCTTCTAATTTAGCATGCTAATCTAAATGGCACCTCATAAGTGACCGATTTGGTTGGTGTTAGCATGTTTTTAAGCTAACAACACAATATCTATGTCTAAAATAATATGTTTTATTACATTTTTACAGCGTTTGGGATATAGCACACTTAAGTTATTTTTGTTTTTAGGAACTTTAGGCTCAAGACATTTGGATAAAAGTTTGAAAATCTCCAATTAAAAATTTAATTCTAATTAAACTTATTTTTGTATGTTAGCATACTGGATTGTTAAACAGACACAAGAAAACATAGTCGCTGCTAAAATTTACAGGCCTGCTGTGACAAACTTTCAGAGCAAACTTTTGTGTCGGGAGTGTGTCTACGATAGTATGCTATCTAGTATGAAAGCTCACTTAATTTTGGAATAGAGATACTGTGTGAGCACTTAAATCAGTGTGTGTGTGTGTGTGTGTGTGTGTGTGTGTGTGTGTGTGAGAGAGCAGTCGTTCCGTGCATGCTGATAATACACTAGCCCGTCTGTGGCATTAGCCGGCTTTTCATCATCATGATTGATGGTGTGCCGACCCGGATCTCGAGTTATGATCATATCAATTTGCCGCCAACCTCATTGACATCTCTTTACAAGCCCGTTATCTTCCATTCTTGCCATAATGACGCCTCGCAGAACGACCACACGGCTCATCGCCCCGGTCCCCGGTGGAGTGGGCCGGGATTATGCCATCAATATGAGGGCCAGATTAAGTGGTAATATGAGATTAACACATGGCACGAGTTTATTAAATGGGATTAACGCTGACATTTCATCCCAGTGGGACACCTCTGACATTCACAATCATGCTCATTTATGCACTCATCTGGAGAGATGACAAAACGGTTACCAAGGCGGCCGTGTGTCACCCCATGAACCGGTGAGACCTTTTGAAGACTGCATTAACACAATATATTGTTTAAATTTTTTTTTTTTTTTCTTTTCAACCTTTGTGTAAGAGAAACACTACATATAGAATAGAGTCAGGTCAATGAGAGCATGGGAAAAGTGTTTATGAGTAATGAGCTGTTTATATACCCCTTCAGAAACATCCTAATAACCTAATCACAACATTTCCGTCCATGTTCTAGTGTTTTGGGGTAGTATGGGGATAAGAAATGAGTGTTAACTGGAGGAAATGAGTGGAAAGTAGGCTAAATTAGTAAAGGAGGTGACGTGTAGAAAGGGCAGAAGTGCAAGGGTTTGACTCTGGTGGAGTGGGAACCATAAGAACTTGATTGATTCTAATTATAACCACAAGTCATTTTCTTCAATTACATGACACATCAGTCAAACTGGGAGAATGTGTTTGAGTTTGTGTTACTGTATGATTATGAATGTGTGTTAGGGATGATACTTTTATAATTTGTAAATATTTTTTTTAATAGGGATGATGCTTTTATAATTATATATATATATATATATATATATGTATATATATATATACACACACACAGTGTCCTCGATGTTAAGATGCTACCAGAGAGATTTTTGTGATGTTTTGGCAAACAGCATTACAGTGACATTAAAGGAAAAAAAATATTGTATCACCCTAATGTTGTTCCAACCTGTTCAATTACTTTTTTTTTTTTTTGCAACTATCCCTTTACAACAAGTCTTTGTCTCTTTAAATAAGGCCTGGGTGTGTAAACACAGTTCTCAACAAAAATGAAATATAATATTCAACAAGACATAAACTAGGCCTACATGAATTGATCGGTTGCATACATATTAGGTATATATGATATTATTGGTTAATAATGAAAATTAGGTAGACGACCAAATCTGTTAGACCACTAAATACACAATTTATAAAGTCTGAGCCACTAAACACATCCTATCACCCATATGTCATGTTAATAAGGTGTGAGAGCAGTTTGTTGAACTTGTTGCATTTAGAGGTGAAGACTGAAGCAGGACTTTACAACACCAGCATGACTGAATACAGACCACTGTGGCAGTTAATGAAATCTTGGCATCTCTGTGGACCTCCCCTCCTTTCGTTCCTCAGCTCTCTTGTTACACCGCACAGCTGTGGAGTGTGTATATGTGTGTCCTGTTCCATTTCAACAAACTCTTATTGCTCAAGTGCTTTAGTTCCAGTATGGATGAATCTTTCTCTTACACTTCTCTCACGCACACACATATAGGAAAGAAAAAGAAAGAAAAATCTCAAATTCAATTATCTTTAATATCTCATTTAATTTTCCTAGGGAGCAATGAGAGCAAATGGAGACTTTTGCTTAAAATGTTTATTGGAGCAAAATATCTCAGTAATCTCCCATGTGTCTAAGGGTCCCTCATTTGGTCTGCAATATAGCCCCCACGCACGTCCCATGTTAAGATGTTAAATCCTTGAACCCAGCCTACAAATTGGCTTTGACTGCATTTCGGTTTGGCCTTTAATGTTACAAACAGAAATGTACATTAGGTGACAACAAGAAATAAGCTTGCATGCTAGCATCCATCAAAACACTTTACTGTACGTGTTTGTGCTGTACTGTATATGTATACGCTAAATTGTATGCTAACTGTACATTACAAACTGTAAATCATTTAAATTTGTGATTGTAAAAAATATAAAGTTTAAGTTTTTCATTTAACATTTGCTATTTCAGCTTTATTTCATTTAGCAAAAAGTATTTTTACTAGTTTAACTATAACAACACTGCTCATTTTATGAGATATAAGTTTATACTTAATTGAACTTAACTGAGGGCTCCATGAAATCTCTTGGACTATGAAAGAACGAGCTTCGAGTAATCAGATTTAGTGAGTTGTACTGTTGGTGGCTAGTGCATACATTTGAGAAGAACTAGGACATTAATGTAGTACTCAAACTGTGCGATGCTAACAGCAGCTCCCAAAGGCTCAGCTTCTTTATAACTACACACACACACACACACACACACACACACACACACACACACACACACACACACACACACACACACACACACACACACACACACACACACACACACACACACACACACACACACACACACACACACACACACACACACACACACACACACACACACACACACACACACACACACACACACACACACACACACACACACACACACACACACACACACACACACACACACACACACACACACACACACACACACACACACACACACACACACACACACACACACACACACACACACACACACACACACACACACACACACACACACACACACACACACACACACACACACACACACACACACACACACACACACACACACACACACACACACACACACACACACTTCATCTAGGGCAGACGCTCGAGGCTGCTCAACTCACTGTCATTGACAGTCAGAACAAAGAGGTCACAACAAAATGTATCGCATACGGTGGGTGCATACATATGTTTTACATGTTTTTCCACAGCAGCATAAGAATTGGTATGTTATTCTGCCGGGTCATTATTTGGCAGAGACACTTTTTGGCAGGAGCAGTGTTTGGCAGCATACCAGCTTTCTGCCATCAGGTGATACACTGCCGTGTGTGTGTGTGTATGCCAGAGCATCTAGAACAGCTGCTAGGGCACATCTGTCTACCAAGCAACACATGCAGACACACACAGTCCTGCACTGTATGGCGAACCCATTTCCTATCATCCAATGCTCTGTTAGGGGCCTTTCACACAGGGTAGGTTCTTGTGGTCCTTCTGTGCTATATTTTAATTGTTGATCTGGGTAAACATGCGCTAGACGGACGTCTCAGAACCTTGCGACGCGCCACACTGTGTCTTGCAACATGACTACTGTGGTTTTAAGATGCCCTTTCAACTTTCATCTCGAGACCCCTGCATTCTTTTCCATTGTGCTGTGTTGTGTATAGCTGCTTTGAATGTAAGAATGTGTCCTGTGTCCCCTTAACACTGCTTGAATAAACTCTTAACCCTAATTCGCTGCGTAACTTTGACACAGAATGTGTGCTATAGGCATGAATGATGTCTTAAATCATGCAGCTTTTATAGAGGTGTGCTTTAATTTTCATAGCAATCCAATTACCATTTGGCAAGTGAAACAGACAGAAATTCCTAAAGACTTACATAGGTCCAGAATATCATAAAGACTTTGAGGTGGGCTCTTTTGACATGGTCTAGTAAATAACCACCTAACAACCATCATCCAAAACACCTGAGCAACTACCCGAACACCCAAGAAACCAATCAGAATTACCCAAGCAACCAGCCGAATTGACAGTAAACTGATGCCCTGTTCCCCGCTCCATGCAGTTGTGCTAATTCCACCAACAGAACAAAATGCATTTTTTAATACTCACTTTGATGTGTGTAGACACAATGTTAGAACACTCTAGCAACCACTTAGAAACACTCTAGAAGCTGCATAGTAATGCACAAAAAATGGAGCAACTACCTTAACCACCTCTCAGAGAAAAAAAAAGTGCAAAAATTGTACCTTTAGCAGTGCAACAGCTTGTTACTGGGGAACCACCTTGAAACTGCCTAGCAACCAATCAGAACTCTCCAGGCACCACGTAGCAACACTAGCAAAGAATGCTACAGTCAGACTACTTCAGCAACTGCTTAGCAATGTGCTAAAACCAGAACACCTTAGTAACCACCTAGCAATGCTCTAGCAACCATTCAGAAGCCCAGACACCACTTATCAGCACTCCAAAACACACATAAAACAGCCTAGCAACCACTTAGAAACACCCAGCAACTAATGAACTAAATCCCACTCAGAACACCCGGAACAGCCAGGCAACTACCTTAAAACACCGTAGCAACCAGCCAAAATGCTCTTGAAACCACATAGCAACACACTTATAAACCACTCAGAAAACCAGACAACCACACGAAACCCCCGGACAATGACACTCTGTAGCAACCAAATAGCAAAATCATGGCAATCACCTATAACACTCATATAGGAAACCACATAGCAACATGCTAAAAACCACTCAGAACACCTTAGCAAATGCATAGCAACACCCTGGCAACCACCTATAATACCCTAGCATTGTGACAACATCTTTGGCATGGGCAAGCACCTTTAATTTAAATCTCATAATCATAATTAGGTTGGTGTGTGGGTCTGTCTCTCTCTTTCTCTCTCTGGAGAGATGAATTTATATTGTAGTCAGTTTCTCATTAGCCATGTGTCCTGGGACAGTTTGAATTTATGTATGCCAGTCTCCTAAACCAGCTGAGACGACTGTTCTATAGCCATTTTGTGTGTGTGTGTTCTTTCTCTTGCAGTCCTTTATAAGGTGTACGTCTTTATAAGTGGTACACATACTGCGTTTATGTTTATGGATTTTTAGCAACAGATTTTAATAGCTCATAATGCCTCATAAACTGAGATCTGTGAGGGCTTGTGGGTAATGGAGCTTATGGGAAAGGGAGGGTGCGGATGATTGATGAATGGTGTTGTCTAATCTGTTGCTTAAGGTTATGTAACCCGCTGTATAACTCTGATGTGTGTTAGATTGATAGGGTCTCGGCTTAGAACAGTAAATTCACCCTTTGAGCGATTCTTGTCAAATGAAGCCTAGCATTGAACTTCCTAGACAAGTTTGTTGTCTGTCCCCTTTCTTTTTCTTTTTCTTTTCTTGCACACTCTCAGACAAACAAATAAAATGAGTAAGGCAGGGGAAAAGGAAAGGGGTTTAGTCTCTTGGCAGTGATGGACGGTGCTGTCTGAAATGTCTGCATAATCGGAACAACGAAACAGTCATCATATTACACCAAAACCTTCAGAGTGGCTGATGATATGGTAGATTTCTTTTGTCTATTTTACGGTTATCATGTGTAAATTTACGTTTTCACCACACAAACTGGACCCGTTACAATCACTTCCAGCAAGCGATTCTGGGCTGGAAAAATGGTTCTGCACTCATTCGAACAAGGAATCGCTAATGTCAGAAGCCAGAGTGATACAAACAGGGTAAAAGATCTTAGTCTCATTTAAATATATGCAACGTCTCCTTGTGTTTTGAGTATGAAACATTGGGAGAACTCATTGGGAGAGACAAGAGTTTAAATCATGTCAGAAGAGATGAGGGTGAAGTCGTGGGTCAGTGACTTCCTTCCTCCCAAGAGGTTAAACCAGTCTCTCTTGAGTGCCAGTCACCCAGAAAGAGTATCAGCTTCGGTCTACCTAACTCAAATCGGACAGACATAGCAACCTGAGGCTCGACTGAACACAAAACACACTTTAAAGCCCCCAGAAGAGTGTTTAAGCAGTCTTCAAATTCACCAACAAGATGTCCAGGTTCGTTCAGTTTGCTCCAATCCGAGTTGCCTTGTTCATTCGTTTAGTTCCCGAAAGAGATGTCCCAGTTCACTGGTTCCCAATCCCCAACACTGCACATTTTAGATGTCAAACACACCTGATTCAACTCATCAGCTCATTAGTAAAGACTCCCAGAGCCGATCCTCCCCATACGCAAAGTACGCAAGCTGCGTAGGGCCCCCGAAACACCAGGGGGCCCCCTTGCTCTCAAAGATGATTTAATTTTAGTTTTGTTTTTGAATTTGGCCAGCGGTTATGAAAACCGCTTATGTCATTTATTTTAATGCGGTGCGCTGTCGCCCTTTCTACGTAAAAATCAGTCAAATCATGTAACCGCAAGCTGCGTAGGGCCCCCGAAACACCAGGGGGCCCCCTTGCTCTCAAAGATGATTTAATTTTAGTTTTGTTTTTGAATTTGGCCAGCGGTTATGAAAACATGAATGTAAATGTCTTTTAATGCGGTTCGCTGTCACCCTTTCTACGTAAAAATCAGTTAAATCATGTAACGTCAATGTCACAGTCTCTTGCTCGAGACAAAAAAAAAAAAAAAAAGAGAAAGCGTACCGTGCCGCGGAAGAGACACCATTTCTCAAGCGGACAAAGGCATTTCATTCATTCATAACTCGTCATTCATAATCAAACATATGTGTTTAATGGTTTCTATTTTCGCTGCATCATACTGGTTAGCCCCGTCCACTTGCAAATCGCATTGTTCCAAAATTCTTCTCTACAAAATTTTATATTAAATATTCATATTCAAATAGGGTGTAACTGTATCTTGTTATATTGCGTAATAAAGTGACGGGAGAGGTGCGACACAACAAAATCAATGAGAACCCATTCTAATCAATGATAGTGTCTACACTGGTTGCAATTCGACAAGACACCAACAGTAAACTGATGCCCCGTTGTATTTCTGATATACTCCATGCACTTGTGCTACTTCCGACAACAGTACAAATGGATTTGGAACTTTTACACGTTACTTTCACATGTGTTTAGTGTAGACGTGGTGTATATACTATGTACTCTAGACATGGTGTTACTCATAAATTTGCAGGACATTTTGTCATTCATGAAGTGTTTTTTTTTCCTTGCATTATGCTATGTAGCCCCGCCCACATCAAAATATCAACGGTCCAAAACCCTACATATATGAAACATTAAATACATTCTGATTGGCTGTGTCACATTCATGTGGACAGGCAAAGTACTCGTCACTGGAAACTGGAAACAACATCTGTTTAGCACACAGTGTTATAAAAAAACATTGAAATTTTAAAAATAAATCATTAAAAAAAACACCCTCTTATTCCAGTAAGTAACAATTTTAGTGACTGCTGTCAGCTGTAGTCTAGTCTGGAGTACTTTAAAAACACTCCACCTGTCTAAACTAGCGAATTATCACTCAAAAACATGCTGAATTTCTCAAGCAATGAGTAAATCTGAGACAGAATGAGTAAAAGAGACGCAGGCAAACAGATGGTGGGCTGTTGGAGAAAAAGAGATAATGATTACAGATGAGAGGAGATGGAAACCGCACAGTTAGAAAGAAAGAATGATAGATAGAGACAGAGAAGGAGGGGAGATGTTTCATTTCCATCTACCACCCTCCATTTTTTTAATAAGGTAATTTTCTGTTGGAATCTAGCGGCATATTAAAGGAGCAAAGTGTTTTCAGACATGTATCTAGATACCAAATTGTAAGGTTTATTGTATTTATTTATTTTATTGGATAAGTAGAAGTTCCGCTTGGACCTCCTCATTTCTACTGTACACTGAGCATAAATTTGTTTCTAGCTATAAGTTCTGTTACAAAACCTAGTGAGCGGCAACTTTTGAGTAGACAGCTTTTTAAGGTATCATAGTTTCAACAAGATAGCTATTACAAAGGTTAAGCAGCAAAAATGTACATTGCTGTTTTGTTTTTTTCTACCATGTAAATATACTGATATTTTCTTCAATAAAGAAAAATGTCCATAAAATTATTTCAATTGTAATATAGCACTAAATAGCCACATCTGTTGGTGCTGTCTGCACTTTTATGACACATTCTTCTGATATATTCATCCTTGGTGCTGTGGTGGGTAATGCAGGTTTGTGTCCAGCCTGCAACGTGTTTTGATCCTATTTATTTCCTGTTACTCTATACTGTCAATTAGGGCTGCACGATAAATCGAAATGGAATCGAGATCGCGATTCGACAGAAGCTGCGATTGTCATGCGTATCTTTCAGTGAAGCACGGTTCTGTGATCAGCAGTAAATCTCCATCCAAAGGCCAGAGGGCGCTCTCGCGCTGAAACTCCAAATACGCCTCGCAGAAGAAACCCAGAAAATGCCCATCGCTGCAGCTGAATAAACAGAAGATTCAACTGCTTTCATTGATTCAACGTGACTAATAAACACACGACTACGGCAATATACGGTTTATCTGAGTTCTTATTATAATTTTAATTAAAATAAAGTATATTTATAATGCAATGCCTTTATCACTGCTTAAATACTATGAAATATGTTGCGTGCCTTATTCTGTGTAAGAAGCCACATCATCTCACAGAAGGATTATTTCAAACACTCGACCGACGTTGTGAAGTGAGTTTGGAGTAAAAATATGTTATTAAATGTGGTATTTTCACATGCTTTCAGATGGAGCAGCATTTACTTCACAGAGCCGTAGTTCACTGAGAAGTTATGCATACAGCTGTCATTATCGCGAACGATTTCTTCGTTTTCAGAATCGCGCAATAAAATCGTCTGTGATTTTTTTTGCGTAACTTGTCAGTGAATTCTGCTCCATCTGAAAGCACGTGATGATGATTTCCTGCTGATTACAGAACCGGCTTTTTTAACAAAATGCGCATGACAATCGCATTCGATTAATCGTGCAGCCCTACTGTCAATTTATAATACAGGACTGAAAGGCCCCAAAAATAAAACAATGAAAAGACATGTCAGTTCAGAGTGGAACAGGAGCCGTCAAATAGATTATCTGTGCTTTCTTAACCCCAGTTTTTTAACCTCAATTTATCACCACCTTTTACGTGTATGCATGTGTTTGAGGGGGCGATATAAGACAGAAAGAAAGATGTTTGTGTGTGCAAACACATCTGGGTTAAGGCCTTGCATAATTCATCCCAGTCAGGCTCAATGCGAAGGTATATACAGCAGAAACCACGGATGGACCTCTCGCTGTGTGGCTCTTTGAAATGGAAAGTAACCTCCAGCCCACCTTTGCTCTGATCAGCAGAGCCGGCATATGCTATCCCTCTGCATCCCTCTCATTTGGGCCGGAATAAAAGAATAATTCACCATTAATAAGTGCATAGCTGGCATCCTGTTATTCGACAGTGCTGACGGCAGCTGTTATCAAACAGCGCCCGTTTCACCAGAAGCTTTCAGAATCTTAACCGCACACCTCCTTCCCATTGTCCACAGGGGGCCAGTTTATTAACATGCGGTGGGAAGCACAGTCTCTTTCTTCATACACACACATATACACAGCAGGAGCTCAGCGGTTGGAGAACGGAGGGATAAGAAGAAAAAAAAAAGAAAATTTGGAGTGGGCTGTTTGGTGCTAACAAGAGTGGGGAGTTTATTTTGATTACCTGAGCTCGGGTGTCATGTTGAATGAGGGCCTAAATTAGCCGTGGTGAATTGGCCGCAATTGATTTACTCTTTGAATACAGCATTCTGCCTTTTCACACCAGTTTTTGAAATTTGGATTTTTTTAATTATTTTTTTGATTACTGGTTTTTATTTCAGTTTATTTATTCCAAAAACAGAAGAAGCACATTACCATAACCGCACACATACATGGCTGAATCTCATATTTTACCATAAAATCAAAAGCAAAATAAGACACTATATTTTGCAAATAAATAAATAATTATTATATTTTTATAATAATATTTGCAAAGTATTATTAATTTTATTATTATTAAATTGACATTATTTTCATTGCTATTTACATATTACAATTCTCATTAATGTATGGCATTCTCATTATTGTAATGTACATTTTTTTTGTTTTGTTTTGTTTGTTTAAGAGACCCCCTACAAGTCTCTCTTATCTGACACACACATTTGAGGTATTGGAGTCTTCAGTGCCAATCCTAGACTTCTGGGGGCCCTACGCAAAACTGTGTCCGGGGGGGGGGGTTATTTAGTATCCTTCCATTTACCCAATTGAACCCACTTCTTATATTCTGTGGAAATCAAATGAATGATATATCTGTATACTTCAGTATTACACTTTAATAGTTTACAGTGTAAAACCATTTGCCTCCGTCAGCGTAATATGTAAATTATGATTCATGCAGGAACCGGTTGCTAATGAAGTGCTGTATTAGCCATTTGTAATTGTCAGCGGGGATGAATTTGAGTTTTTTTCATGAAATATGTCAAGAGGAGGCTGAAAGAGGTGCTCACAATGTACCATCCCTCCTCTCTCTCTCTCTCTTTCTATCCATTTTTTCATCTCTACTTCTCTTGGGCTCAGTGGCTTGTGACGCTCCATATGTCCGTCTGCTTCTCCTCAGAGAGAGAGAGAGAGAGAGAGAGATTAGTACAGGCACCCCTCGCCTCGTACATTCAGCATTCATGTTTTCCCAAAAGCTGAACGCTCTGAAATGACAGGAGAATAGAGGGATGGGAAAGAGAAGAGAGGGTGTGGATGATTGGGCGGGTGAGAGAAAGACTGAGAGAGGGGGGTGTAATGTGTGTGTGAGTGTTTGTGTCACATACACTTGAGTACTATCACACACACACACACACACACACACACATTCTCATTACATCTGTATTATCACAAACCAAGGAGATACACAAGCATATACACACACATGCACCTGTGCATATTTGATCAAAATTAAAGATGTACGGATAGATGGAATATCAATATTTTCGTTGTATCATATTGATGTTGTACCATGGATCAATCCTATAAGTAATATTGGCACAGAATATCATAATTATTAATCAAAATCATAATTATTAAAAGTAATGTATTATTATTATTATTATTATTATTATTTTAATTGTAAGTTTTATTTTAAATATAATGATAAATTGCTACAATTACCCATTTGGTCTTTAGACACATTTTTATTTATTTTTTTATTTTTATTTTTATTTATTTATTTATTTTTGCTGTGTGTGTGAGTTTAAGTGAAATTGGCCCTGAAAATACTTGGAAGTTTTATTGTAGCTCAAACAACAGAATTTGACATTAGTTAACACAAAGGCCATGGGTTCAATTCCCAGAGAATCTATTAAGTGTTGAAAACAAATGGATACCTTGAATGCAGTAAGTTGATTTGAACTGCCAAATGCATAAATGTAAATGTAATCGCACAATACTAAACTAAAATGGTTGTGTATGTGACTTTAACTGAGCTAATGAATTCATTTTCTCTTTTTCTCTCACAGGCAGGACGCAAGTGATCTGACTGGAACTATGCAGAGGTAAGACTGTCTTTCTCTCTCTTTCTTTCTTTGTCAATTATTTCTACTGAGTTCTGGCTATTCAGTAGTGTGTTGACTGCTATACTGATGTGATGATTTTTCTGTTTCACACACATCTCTATTTTTTAACTGAGAC
Source organism: Sinocyclocheilus rhinocerous (assembly GCF_001515625.1). Classification (NCBI taxonomy): domain Eukaryota; kingdom Metazoa; phylum Chordata; class Actinopteri; order Cypriniformes; family Cyprinidae; genus Sinocyclocheilus; species Sinocyclocheilus rhinocerous. The sequence goes on along the minus strand of NW_015640446.1, from coordinate 143,707 downwards.
CGTGGTTTGCTCGCAAGTTTGCACACCTTTAAAACCTTGGTGAGCTGCCAGCCTAGACAGTATTTTAAGCCATCTTAGGTTTACTTCCGACTTCCATTCCATGAGGTTGATGAAAAATGTAAATCCTTTCATAGAGAAGGTAATCCCAGAATGCACTGCAATAAGCTCAGTGGGTTTTTTTTTTAAGATTAAAGACAATCTTAGAAAAATGTTGTCCCATACTGAAATAGTATCAGTAAGGTTAAATCTAATTATAAATGGGCTATTTTGCCTAAAATTGGAGTATGTTATGAGTTTTTATGCTTATTCGAGTATCATGCTGTTAGCTTAGCAACATGCTAACGCAAACTCTATTGAAATCAATTCTCCTGTCAAGACTCCTGTGCATTTTATTGCTGCCTACCTAGACTGCTTGAATTCAAATCATTATGAGGATCCATTTCAGGTAGGATGCTGCCGTTTAATCCAAAATGGTGGATGAATTGAGAGAATTGTTGACGGTAAATCGGTTTATATTGTGTACAATTCCAAAATCTTACAGTAGGTTAATCTTATTAACAACCATATTTTGTTTGTTTTTCTATGAAGATTTATGCGTAAAGTTTTGTTTTTAGCTTAGCAACATGCTAACGTTAAACTCTATTGTAATTAATAAGGACTTGACTCTTCTGAAGCACTCTTTTTGTATAGGACTGCCTATGTAGACCGTTCTAAATCAATAATTTGTGCAGTTCCATTTCTGTTGCATTGCTGTCTTAGAAGGTAACTGCCTATGTAGGCAGTAGACAGCATGAGCAGCCTACTATATTCAGAAGAGAACTAATGACAAGCTCAAACAGCATTCATATACGATCTGAGGCCTTATATGTCTATTATATCTGACATCACTAAGCCAACATCCAATATAAGGACAGCAGCAGGAGAGGATGATGGGATTTTTGGAGAGAAGAAAGAGTATAAGCTCAGACTTTGCTGATTTTAACATAGATTTTTCTGAATTTTTGATTATGAGATGAGAGCGAGATGACAGGGAAGAGAAATAAAAGAGAAAAAGGTGTTCTCAGAGAGTCTAGGGTGCAGAGTTGAGGCTGGTAAAGATCTGTGACTGAGGGCCATTAAACCCAGCCCCACGGCTATGAGACGACACATCGAAAGAGCGAGAGAGAGCGGCTGAGAGTTTTTTGATAAACTGCTGATCCTGAAATAGCTACACCTATTTTTCATCGGGGATTCTGTTAAGAATAAATTGTCACATCTCATCTGGAGAGGAGCTTTCTTCCTCAGGGCGGCACACAGAAACTCAAAGCCACTGCCAGAGTTCGCCACCCTCTCTGTCGTTACAGCGATGCACTGTGGGTTACCGCCGGCAACCGGCTGATTGACAGACAGCCTGCGAGTTTTCAAGGGCACTCGCGAAAAGGAAAAAATATGTCACCCTGGGAAAATGCTGTGGACGTTACAGTAAAATGAATGAATATGACATGACAAAATACTAAATTTAAAGGACATTTTTCAGAGAGTCTAGGGTGCAGAGTTGAGGCTGGTAAAGATCTGTGACTGAGGGCCATTAAACCCAGCCCCACGGCTATGAGACGACACATCGAAAGAGCGAGAGAGAGCGGCTGAGAGTTTTTTGATAAACTGCTGATCCTGAAATAGCTACACCTATTTTTCATCGGGGATTCTGTTAAGAATAAATTGTCACATCTCATCTGGAGAGGAGCTTTCTTCCTCAGGGCGGCACACAGAAACTCAAAGCCACTGCCAGAGTTCGCCACCCTCTCTGTCGTTACAGCGATGTACTGTGGGTTACCGCCGGCAACCGGCTGATTGACAGACAGCCTGCGAGTTTTCAAGGGGACTCGCGAAAAGGAAAAAATATGTCACCCTGGGAAAATGCTGTGGACGTTACAGTAAAATGAATGAATATGACATGACAAAATACTAAATTTAAAGGACATTTTTTCTCAAAAGTCAACAACTGGCTAGAAGTTAAAGGGATGTTTCATCCAGAAATGAAAATTCTGTCATCATTTACACACCCTAAAGTTGTTCCAAATCTGTATGAATTTCTTTCTTCAGCTGAACACAAAAGATGATATTTTGCAGAAATGTTGGTAACCAAACAGTTGATGGTAGCCATTGAATTTCACAGAAAGAAAAATAAATAATACTATGGAAGTCAATGGCTACAGTCAACTGTTCGGTTACCAACATTCTTAAAAAATATCTTCTTTTTTGTCCAAAGGCTGAAAAACAAACTCATAAAGGTTTGGAACAGCTTGAGGGTGAGTAAATGATGACAGAATTTTCATTTTTGGGTGAACTATCTCTGTAATATAAATGTTTATATTAGTGTCAAAATTAAATATGCATGATTTGCCAATCTTGACTCCATTGTCAAACCAACCCCATTTAACAGTTACGGCCCTAGAAAATTGTGTGTGTGTGTGTGTGTGTTACAAAAAGGAGACTCATGATCAAGATCTGTTATTTCCAGGAACACAATGATGTAATGGGCATCATGTGTTCTTCAAGTGCACATATGGGTTTAATTTGCCAAATATTGTAATATTGTTGATCGAATCCCCCAACTTCTCTCTTGTGCACCACACCCAGAATTACCTCAGCGTTCATCTGTACGCCAAAAGTCGTGTGCATCTGAGTGCGTGTGTTCACAGCAATTTTAGTGTGACTTTATGCAGATGAAGTGCAAAAGAACACAGTGAAATTCACAAGAATAACAAAACACCTCAGGAGCGAGAGGAAATGAACTAGAGATGCAGAGCAGAGGAAATGAGAGGAAAGGGGTTTGCTATTGGTGTATTAACGGGAATTATTAGGGAAAAAACACTTTTGTTTGTGTGCAAATGTACAGTCAGAAAAATGTGAAGATGCGAAGGCTTGGGCGAATACGTTCTTGCGTTACTGTAATGCGGTAATGCCTCAGAATCTCAGACAGCAGTTGACCTGAAAGAGCAAACTTAAAGTAAATACATACTGTGTATGTGCTAATAGGAGCTCTAGTGCCCCTTGTGGTAATTCTGAGAATGCAGTGCATTCCTGCGCCGGGTTATGAATAACACTCTGACAGATGCAGTCGAACTTGCGTAACTTGAAACGTTTGTGTTCATGTACGTGTGTAAAGTATGTTTCGGGCCTAAGGGGAAAATTCCTCCCAGAGGAAAATTTTACTGTGCAGACTTTGAGAACAAGGTGCAATCTATAATAAGCCTAATTTACATATAAAGGTGTATTTGTGCTGAAAAGAAAGACAATGACTTAAATTCCCATGGCGCAGTGCCATACTAGTCTCAAGAGACTTGAGGTAGAAGTCTCCATTAGTGTGTGTGTATATATATATATATATATATACAGTGGGTACGGAAAGTATTCAGACCCCCTTAAA
>NW_015640446.1:138441-140288 GCF_001515625.1 Sinocyclocheilus rhinocerous | reverse complement strand
GAATTTTATAGTATGTGTACAGTGCAACAGCAAAGAGCTTTTTTTACATTTTAGAGAAGCCAAGTTGCGATACCGAACAGGACCACATGGAGATGCCAAAAAAACCCTAAACCAACCGCCTGCTGACTGCAGTACACGGATCCATTCAGAATAACTAAACACAGCAACATAAACATGACAAATCAAAACATTATCGTGAATGTGTGTGGAAACAACGTGAATGTACGGAAATGTCTGTGCCTGTGCATAAATACAATGTGCGATCAGTGCGTCAAGAGCACTCATGTACATTAATGAGGAATTAATAGTACATTAATATTAATGTATTTAATATTATATTTAGTTGTTGTTGAATAACAATGTAGAAAAATTAAATAAAACAAACAAATTTAACATTTGTATGGAAGGCATTTGAAGCATGTTATTTGTTTTATATAAAATGTAAATAAAATTAAATTAAATAAAATTATATCTGGAGTCTCTGATACCCCAAACAAGTGTAACAATTTGTATAAATGTTATATGTTGAATAATGTTGAATGTTGCAAAAAGAATATAAAGTTACTATAATATGTATTATGTACTATTACAATATGTAACATTACAACTATGAATATTAATATATTTATTATTATGTTTAGTTATTGTTGAAACCTACTGTAGAAAAATAAAATAAAAATGTAATTTAATCATATAAAATAATGCTTTATATGGCTATATTTGAAGCATGTTATTTGTTGAATAAAGCTGAATATAAAGTTGAATTCTCTCTATATTCAGTTGTCATAAGACTCGAAAAAGTTACAACCTGAAAGTTAAGTATGTTTGGGGCCTTGGTGTTTCTGAACAGAAGAACAATAGGGTTAAAGAGATCTCCTATGTGCCTTTTCTTTCCTATGGGCTAGCATCCAAAATACAGTTGTCAACTTAGATAGAGAGATACTCTAATCTCTCTTTTAATCTTTTTCTTTCAACATCCATGGCATACAGAGAAAAGGAAGTGAAAGATAGGGTGGCATGTGACTGTGTAATTAGCTCCTGTGTGCAGTCACTGATTTCCTCATGCTGAATGACTGACTGCCTCTTAACTAGCTGCATCAAAATCATTTATTCTCCTTTTTCACTCCCTTTTTTCCGGTACCGGGGGTCTTAACAACAGTGGGGGGACCGAGATGAAAGGGGGGGTGTGGGGGCGGAATCGGTTGTCAGCTAATTGCATCTCTTGGTGGCGATTATGTTCTCATAGAGAAAACAACCGATAATTATGGGAGCCGGGATGGCAGCGCAAGAGAGCGGTTACCGAACCGTCATGGCGGCCGTGTGGGACCCGGCCTCATTATCACCACGGAGACTGACCCGCCCCCTTCACCCCAGCAACCGCTCTAATTACCATCCAACCAGACCTGTCAATCAACACTATTTATAATCCAACTCTGAGAGAGGAAGGGAAAAGTGGGAGAGAAAGAAACATGAAAAAGTCCCTGGGTATCACAAGTATAAACCTTCAACGTTTATTACAAGTATTCAGGTTCATCCCTTGTGTGGATTGATGTGTTCTGTGAATGTGAATAGGCCTGTTTTCTCTTTTGTCCTCTGTTTTTCTGTAGATTGATTATTAGACCGCTCTTCTAAGAACCTTTTAAAAGAATCACATTGTAGCAGATCACTGAAAGTAAATTGTACTGACTAGACTATAGGCCTTAGTCAGGCTTAATTTGACGGAGATGAAAATAGATAGACGTACTGTTCGTTCAATATGTCATTCTGTTGTTTACCTTGGCATCGTTCGTTCAGCTGACAAAACATTGAAAATGTTTTTCCAAAAAAATTCTAGTAGACCAAAAACC
>NW_015640446.1:128423-136588 GCF_001515625.1 Sinocyclocheilus rhinocerous | reverse complement strand
ATGAAAAAGTCCCTGGGTATCACAAGTATAAACCTTCAACGTTTATTACAAGTATTCAGGTTCATCCCTTGTGTGGATTGATGTGTTCTGTGAATGTGAATAGGCCTGTTTTCTCTTTTGTCCTCTGTTTTTCTGTAGATTGATTATTAGACCGCTCTTCTAAGAACCTTTTAAAAGAATCACATTGTAGCAGATCACTGAAAGTAAATTGTACTGACTAGACTATAGGCCTTAGTCAGGCTTAATTTGACGGAGATGAAAATAGATAGACGTACTGTTCGTTCAATATGTCATTCTGTTGTTTACCTTGGCATCGTTCGTTCAGCTGACAAAACATTGAAAATGTTTTTCCAAAAAAATTCTAGTAGACCAAAAACCTTTGGAATGAACACAGTACAGCTTATTGAATGTATTGTACGTCTACCCCTCACTGCCTCTTTTTTTATTTTTTGTCACCCTAATGGCCCACACAACATAATCTGTATCATAATGTTTTTTGTTTGCACATCTGGAATATGTTGCTAAAGCATTTCCAGTTTGATGTTCAAATAACATTCATTAAATGTTTTTGCTGCCTTTACGATTTAGAATGTACATGGATTCACTCTTTTTAAGATGTTAATTTGATTAAATATAGTTGTAAATTCTGAGTATGTAGTTATAAATGCTAAATATAATGTGTAAAACTGAAAATACATTTTTGAATATTGATTATATAATCATTTACAAATGCATTTTTTTTTTTTTAGATGTTTCAACATGTACATTCACTGGGCAAATGAATAATTATATAATATATAATATAATATTATATAATATTATATATATTTATATATATATATATATATAGTGAATCTGAATAGTTATAAATCCTAATTATATACTAGCTAATCCAAGTATAATTAAAGTTGCATATCAAAATATTTCATTAAAATACTAATAAATACTCAATATAGCTGCAAATATATACACATATGAATGCAGTTACATGAATTACTGAGCCAGATTGTTTCTCGACTTCTGTCTTCATAACCATTGGTATTTCACAATAACAATTTCACATTTCACAATAGCCGGCTATAGTGTTTGTTTCCATTGAATAGCATTTGTAGTCATCTGAATGAGCCACCCGAGGTAAGGCCTTGTGAAAGGTTCGTTAGGCAGCCCTCTGAACGAGCTGCACCATAGCACCCCATCTCCGTCTTTAGGGGAAGGCACCTGGACGAGCTCCACGGTGAGGCCTGGTGTAGGCTGAGTGATATGAGGCGTGAGACCTTGGAGTGCTGCCCTACTGTTGCTCACAATCCTAATACCTCACAGATGTTCTGGATCGAGAAACAGCTGTCTAACATTACGTACGCACACAAAAACGCTAGCGGCCCCCAACAGCCGGTGGAACGTTGCATAAAAGCCCCCATACACAATGTAAATTTACATGCATAATACGGGAAAATCCAAAAGCACCACATCCCACCTACAAGGAGAACATCCTCCTGTCTTAAGCCTTTAATACCGGCATCTAAAACGCGTAATACTTTTAAACAAACACTACGTCACACCACTAATACCCTCACAGTGGAACAGCCTTTGATATTTGGATTCATTCATTGTGTATTTTTGTGCATTTCACTAAAATATTTGCATTTGTTGTTCATCTAGCCCAGTTCAGACACTTCTCTCAAATAAACGAAAGCTTCTAATCAGAAATACCATGAAAGAGTCTGAATACTCTGCTTTAATTACACATTCGCACACAAAGTCCCGTCCCTCATCCCTGATTGGGTTATTGTCTCAGATTTTTCTCCACTAACGACCGCTGAGCCCCCCCCTCATTCTGAATATTCATGAGAGGAAGTGTCTCACTAGATGGCGGTGCAGCTCAGTGCGGCCATGCTAATGAGCTCACAGGGGATTAATATTTATGAGATCTGGGAAGAGGATACTGGAGATGTGACTTGTGCGAATGTGTATGCGTACGGTGACTCAGACCTTAATAGCTAAATCAGTTAGACAGCACAGAGTGGCCTGTCACATACAGACAGACATAAAGAAGAAAAGAGACTGCTATTTCACTTGATTTGAGTATATTTATGGAGAAAAGCAAGGCTTAGGTGTTTTACAGGAAGATGAGAGACAACTCAGACAAAGCATGTGCTCAGTATATTACAGTCATTTCACATTTACATTTACATTGCACGGTTCAGGCAAAAAAGAAAATTCAGTCAGTATTTCCTCACCGTCATGTTGTTCCATTTTTATTTCTTCTGTGGCACAGGTTTTAACTTTTATAATATATAATATATCAAAATCTAAAACTACACTAGTAATAATAATAATGGTGTAGGATATACTTTGAAACAATTTTCAGTAGTAATTGCTAGTAAAATTCGCAATAATGAAGAAACAAGTAACATGTTAAATTTAGGGCTGTCAGTAGATTCAAATTTTTTATCTAATTAATCACACCCTTTTTCTGTGATTACTCGCGATTAATCGCACACTTCATGAAATTAAGCATAGACCATTTATCTTGTTTCAAATGTTTATTTTGTCATTATTTGCTATATCCAGCAAAGTAAACCAAAAGATTGAAGGGTGATTGTCAAAAATCTGTATTTTCTGCAAGCTTTTTTCAATATACATTTAGATGTCTTTTCAAAAAAGGACAATTAGAAACTCCAAAAGGACACCAAAGAACCAAATTATATAAGGAGCCCATATAATCACATATGAAAGGGAAAAAAAAATCTGAATTGTATAATATGTTTCCAGTGCAACAGCAAAGAGCTTTTTTACATTTTAGAGAAGTCACGTTGCGATACCGAACAGGACCACATGGAGATGCCAAAAAAACCCTAAACCAACCGCCTGCTGACTGCAGTACACGGATCCATTCAGAATAACGGATTGTTTGAATGCATTCGCTTACTGGATCATTGGACTGAAAACTTTCCCGGAGATTAGCAGCTTAAAATGATCCGATTGCAAGCAGAGAAGCAAAATTGGGTTAAAGGGTTAGAATAGAAATTGTGCTTCAGTAATTTTGCGTTAATTGCGTTAAATTATTTTAACGCGTTAAGGATTGTAAATTAATCGCATGCGTTAACGTGTTAACGTTGACAGCCCTAGTTAAATTAAACATGAACTTTATAAGAGGAAATAAGTTTGTTTTTTTTGTTTTGTTTTGATTTGATATGCGTTTTGTTTTGTTGTAGTCTATATATATATATATATATATATACAGTATATATATATTTTTTCCAGTTTTCCCCAATTATGTTTTGCTTAGCTAGAAATGTTTGTTTTTGTTTTGTTTTATTTAGTTTTTTGTAGTCTTTAAAATGTATAGTTTATTTTTAGCTGTCCCCAATTATGTTACTCTCTCTCTCTCTTTTTCTTTTTTTTTTATTTATTTATGTTTGTTTTACTTAAAAAAAATTTGTTTCGTTTTTGTTTATGATAATAGCATCAGTTACAGTCGTCACTAAACATGTGACCAATGACACTCAAAGTCTTGACGCATCATGTTTGGACTGCCAGCTCAAATGAGACTCGAGAACTATTGGCGCTTTTCCACTGCATGGTACGGCACGGTACGGCTCGGTACGGTTCACTTTTGGGGGGTTTTCCACTGGGTACAGTACCTGGTACCTGGTACTTTTTTTAGTACCACCTCGGTTGGGGTTCCAAGCGAACCGTACCGTTACCAAAACGTGACGTGTAAACTCTGCTGATCACGGATTGGCCGGAGAGAATCGTCACTACCTGCGTCACTGAACTTGCGACACAAACACAAAAGAACCGCTAGATTTAAATCAGCACAGCCAGCGATGGATCGAACGCAACTGTTTTGAATGAGCGCTCCTTTTTTTAACAACCAAAAAGTGGCTGTTCCCCCTGTTGAGGAAGTACAGACGTTCCTCTCGTTGATAGCAGAGGAGCGGATCCAGCGAGAGCTTGACGGGGCGACGCGGAATGAAACATTTTTTTAGGAGTCGCGGCAGTAGAGGCGGCGCAACTATAACGACATGTGGATAATCCCGCCCACTCTAAAGCGGTACTAAACTGCAGTGGAAACGCAAACCGAGCCAAACCGAGCTGTGCCGTGCCATGCCGTGCCGTACCGAGCCGAGTCGTACCACACAGTGGAAAAGCGCCATATGTGATGCGAGGAAATTATTTAATTTGGAATGACATGAAGGTGAATAAATAATGCATTTTCATTCCCTTAACTACATTTTGAGCTTAATATTAAACCAATATTACAATATAAGCCTTAATTGAAGCTTCCTGTTGCAGTGTTGGCATTTGTGACTCATTTTAGTAATTGCAGCAGTTAGATGGTGTGTATAAAGGGGGGTGAGAGTTTGTTTAAGTGTGTGTGTGTGTGTGCCCACGTTATGTAAGATGTTACTGGAAGAGGATGCAGTGTCACAATGAGTGTGAGTGCAAAAACGTTGGAGGTGGAGGAACATGTCTCTTGCTCGGCTCATTCTGCCTAGAAATTACACACACACACACACACACGCTGTCCAGACAGGTCCATCAGCCGTCAAACACCCCTATTGGATTTGATCAGTCACCGACTAAGCCATTAACCTCTCTCACATGCAAACAGACACACACTTTCATAGCAAATAGGTGCACAATCCCTAGAGTGATTGCATATTAAATACACACACAAGGTTAAAATGTATTCCGGGTGGTTGATCCCAAAAATAGAGCAGCGTATAGTAGAATTCGAGCTATTTTAGTGCATCCCAGACACACACACATAAACACAGAGCAGATGAACTAGTCCAGACATGAGTGTCAGGTTGACAGCCTCATACCCAGAGGAATGCTTCCTTCAAACTGAAGAGAGAGAATCGCTCATTCGTTTGTGAGGTACGGGTGAAAGAAATCAGTAATCTCCCTTAGGGTTGAGCCTCTGGCCTTCGCCATCATTGTCATGCATGTGTGCATGCGTGTGTGTGTGGATGAATTTGACGGTTGTAAAAAAAAAAAAAAAAAAAACTTGTTGCCCAATTGAAATCATTTTCCGACCTTTAACACTGGACACGCATGCAAAGCACGTCCACAATGTAAATTGCCACCTCATTTCACCCATTGAGGGAAACTAAGCTGCAAAAATTTAGAGATATTCACAACCTACTGTAGGCTCACCGGACATTTAATTTCTAAACTGCTGTGATAGTATAACAACCAATGTAATAAAATACTCCCAGATTCACATTCATCTGTCTATTAGTGCCACTCACTGCACATTTCACTGGACTAAGTGTCATGAAACATGCAATAAGCAACGTATTATCAATTTTTCCACAAGCACGCTTTTCCAAGGGTTGAATATTCAAAAATCCACATGCTCATGCGCTATTGAGATGAATGGGAATGCTAATGGATAGCATTCTCCAAGTATGGTAGACGTGCTTAATTCAGGTTGCTTCTAAAGCTATAAATGACCGTTTAAATGAAAATAACTAGCTGGCTTAGCAAGATTCTCTTCAAACTGTTGTGACATCACAATATTTAACCTGAAAATGAAAACCAGTTATGCTAATGCTCGCTATAGCACTTCTTGTGGCAAAGCTGAGAATAAACTGCGTAATATAAACCGTCCTCTGACGCATTTTGAAATGCAGTGACATGCGATTGATCTTTCTTTGCTGGAAATGTTTGCGTTCACATATTTATGTATAGAGAAAGTGGAAATGGCCATTATGTCCATTACTAACATTAAATGTGGACTTCAGGGAATAAAATGGTACGAAAGTGAAGAATTTAGCCTGTTTAATATTTATTGTCACGTTTTATGATAATTCAATGCCGTGACATTGAAGATGATATTTCATAGCAAAACTTCCAATGTTGACAGCTTTTCACAGAGAGAAGGAAATATTTAGATTATTTTGATGCTTCTCAATAGCCAAAAATACCCAGAAAGAAGAAGAAAAAGCTGTATTTTCTGTCTCTCTCTCTCTCTCATTAGCATCCTAATGAACAGATTCTCTACCTCTTCTGTTTTCCTGTCATTCTTAGAGAGAGTATGCTAGCTTTGAAGTGTCTACACAGACATTTTTACATCCGGAAGCACAATAGTCCTTATTTCACTTTGGAAGCACACACAACCACAGACATACACATTTACACAAACACACACAGAGTTCAGTCAAGAGCAAATATGGACGTGAATACAGTGTAGAGAAAAAAAGAAAAGAAAAAACACCTAGCAAGCAAAACATTTTCCATATAAATAGTGGGGACAAATGGCTATGTGTGTGTTGAGGAAATAATTGAGGAGACAGAGCTCCAGAATCAGGCTTCTAATGGAAGGTGACAAATTAATTTCGGTCTGCTAATAGCTCAAAATAGAACATGCCCGACTGGCTGTCTTATTCTACGTGTCGCTTGGAAGTTCAAGCACGTGTGCATGTGTGAATGGGAGCACAAGGAGAAAAAAATCCTCACTGGTACAGCTTAAACTGTTTGTGTGCACAAGCTCTGTGGTTAGACGGGCATCCATCGTGGGTTAAACCACACTACCAGTACCAGGTTTTGGGCCGGATTTAGGTCTTTGCATATAATTATATTGTGACGAGAGGGGCGGGGCCGAGAGCCGTGGGAACGGAGCGAGGCCGGTGGAGTAAGTGATAATGCGCGCCACTCACCGGTTTCGAGTCCCACGGAGGAGCTCCGGAAGGATAAAAGGAGGAGTGACGACAGTGTTGGACGAGAGAGGACCAGGCCTGGACTTTACTTTGTGTTTTGGTTCTGTTTGTGCGCGGCAGTCGTCCGTGAGGGGCTGTCGCGCTATTTTGTGTTTATTTTATTAGTAAAGTTTTGTTTGAATGTTCGCCGGTTCCCACCTCCTCCTTCTCGACCTACGAATGTTGTTACATATATTATATTACATTACATTACATTACATTACATTATATGATATTATATTATATTATATTACGTTACGTTATATTATATTATATTAAGATTTTTTATTTAGGGATTTACATTTTTAATTGAATTAATTATTGATATTTAATGAGTTAATTGAATAAATCACAAGCATATATCAATATTTGCAAAGAAAATCCACTAAATACACATGAAGTTAAACATATTTGGCCGTTGCGTTATGTGTTGTTGTTTTTCAGCGTCTTACGCCATGCGTGCTATATGCTTTTAAACATAAAAGAAGTTCAAATTTGAAAAATGCACCTTCCAATTCCAGAGTTCTCTTCCAATCTTCTGTTGTTCCATCTTGTTTTTGAAAGTAAGATGTTCTGTGTGAATAGTTTGAATTGCTCTGATCATATCAATGGCTCCAGTGGTAAGACAATTTCTTGAAATGGCCCACAGGTTGAATAAATGCATTCTTTTTTTATATATAATATTATTTTTTGTCATAAATAGTTATGTTAAATTAGCTATAAATTAATATGAATGATTTGTAATTTAATTAATTGTATTAATTTTGAATAAAACATAATTTTTTAATATTGTTTTATAAAACTAATTTAATTTAGTTTTATCGTTACTTGTTTTGCCTTCACATGCTCCATCCTTAAGTCAAAACTTGTGAATGATTTCCTTCAAGCTTAAGTTTATATTTTCAAAGTATTGGTGGATCCAGTCACAGGATCCCGTTTAAGTCTATACAAGTCTCTACTATATGTCTATAAGACACGCACCAACTTTCAAAGATTAACAAGCTTTTCAATTTCTTATGAGCTTCTCTCTTCCCCTTATACACACACACACACACAGTTCCTGCCAAACCTTTGATCTGCCAGGAGCAGCATCATGAATAGTCACACTGATATTAATGCTCATCGAGCACTTCACTCTAACTGCCATTCATGGATTGGGCCTTTGTGTCTTTAATCTCTGCTGATTGATTGTCTTAAAATTAAAAAGGGACACTGTTTGTAATTGATTGGCCGTAATAACATTGTCACAGTTCTATCTCAGCTCATCCCCGTATCCGAACGCTACAAATTTAAGACCAATTCACCGCCGTCCTTTCATGTTGTCCTGTCATGTGTTTTAAAGATAAGATTAATTCTTCATATCAGCAATCTGATTGTGGACTCATGTATCTCATGCATGTTTTATAGCAGCTCTTTCTTCCAAACTGCTGCGTCAAACCTCTTTTTTGCGAGAGA
>NW_015640446.1:103969-126347 GCF_001515625.1 Sinocyclocheilus rhinocerous | reverse complement strand
GCGTAATATAAACCGTCCTCTGACGCATTTTGAAATGCAGTGACATGCGATTGATCTTTCTTTGCTGGAAATGTTTGCGTTCACATATTTATGTATAGAGAAAGTGGAAATGGCCATTATGTCCATTACTAACATTAAATGTGGACTTCAGGGAATAAAATGGTACGAAAGTGAAGAATTTAGCCTGTTTAATATTTATTGTCACGTTTTATGATAATTCAATGCCGTGACATTGAAGATGATATTTCATAGCAAAACTTCCAATGTTGACAGCTTTTCACAGAGAGAAGGAAATATTTAGATTATTTTGATGCTTCTCAATAGCCAAAAATACCCAGAAAGAAGAAGAAAAAGCTGTATTTTCTGTCTCTCTCTCTCTCTCATTAGCATCCTAATGAACAGATTCTCTACCTCTTCTGTTTTCCTGTCATTCTTAGAGAGAGTATGCTAGCTTTGAAGTGTCTACACAGACATTTTTACATCCGGAAGCACAATAGTCCTTATTTCACTTTGGAAGCACACACAACCACAGACATACACATTTACACAAACACACACAGAGTTCAGTCAAGAGCAAATATGGACGTGAATACAGTGTAGAGAAAAAAAGAAAAGAAAAAACACCTAGCAAGCAAAACATTTTCCATATAAATAGTGGGGACAAATGGCTATGTGTGTGTTGAGGAAATAATTGAGGAGACAGAGCTCCAGAATCAGGCTTCTAATGGAAGGTGACAAATTAATTTCGGTCTGCTAATAGCTCAAAATAGAACATGCCCGACTGGCTGTCTTATTCTACGTGTCGCTTGGAAGTTCAAGCACGTGTGCAGGGAGCACAAGGAGCACAAGGAGAAAAAAATCCTCACTGGTACAGCTTAAACTGTTTGTGTGCACAAGCTGACGGGCATCCCAGCCTGCGAGGGGCGATGGGGGTATGTGACGAGTGGGGAGGGGCCGAGAGCCGTGGGAACGGAGCGAGGCCGGTGGAGTAAGTGATAATGCGCGCCACTCACCGGTTTCGAGTCCCACGGAGGAGCTCCGGAAGGATAAAAGGAGGAGTGACGACAGGGTTGGACGAGAGAGGACCAGGCCTGGACTTTACTTTGTGTTTTGGTTCTGTTTGTGCGCGGCAGTCGTCCGTGAGGGGCTGTCGCGCTATTTTGTGTTTATTTTATTAGTAAAGTTTTGTTTGAATGTTCGCCGGTTCCCACCTCCTCCTTCTCGACCTACGAATGTTGTTACATATATTATATTATATTATATTACATTACATTACATTACATTACATTACATTACATTATATGATATTATATTATATTATATTACGTTACGTTATATTATATTATATTAAGATTTTTTATTTAGGGATTTACATTTTTAATTGAATTAATTATTGATATTTAATGAGTTAATTGAATAAATCACAAGCATATATCAATATTTGCAAAGAAAATCCACTAAATACACATGAAGTTAAACATATTTGGCCGTTGCGTTATGTGTTGTTGTTTTTCAGCGTCTTACGCCATGCGTGCTATATGCTTTTAAACATAAAAGAAGTTCAAATTTGAAAAATGCACCTTCCAATTCCAGAGTTCTCTTCCAATCTTCTGTTGTTCCATCTTGTTTTTGAAAGTAAGATGTTCTGTGTGAATAGTTTGAATTGCTCTGATCATATCAATGGCTCCAGTGGTAAGACAATTTCTTGAAATGGCCCACAGGTTGAATAAATGCATTCTTTTTTTATATATAATATTATTTTTTGTCATAAATAGTTATGTTAAATTAGCTATAAATTAATATGAATGATTTGTAATTTAATTAATTGTATTAATTTTGAATAAAACATAATTTTTTAATATTGTTTTATAAAACTAATTTAATTTAGTTTTATCGTTACTTGTTTTGCCTTCACATGCTCCATCCTTAAGTCAAAACTTGTGAATGATTTCCTTCAAGCTTAAGTTTATATTTTCAAAGTATTGGTGGATCCAGTCACAGGATCCCGTTTAAGTCTATACAAGTCTCTACTATATGTCTATAAGACACGCACCAACTTTCAAAGATTAACAAGCTTTTCAATTTCTTATGAGCTTCTCTCTTCCCCTTATACACACACACACACACAGTTCCTGCCAAACCTTTGATCTGCCAGGAGCAGCATCATGAATAGTCACACTGATATTAATGCTCATCGAGCACTTCACTCTAACTGCCATTCATGGATTGGGCCTTTGTGTCTTTAATCTCTGCTGATTGATTGTCTTAAAATTAAAAAGGGACACTGTTTGTAATTGATTGGCCGTAATAACATTGTCACAGTTCTATCTCAGCTCATCCCCGTATCCGAACGCTACAAATTTAAGACCAATTCACCGCCGTCCTTTCATGTTGTCCTGTCATGTGTTTTAAAGATAAGATTAATTCTTCATATCAGCAATCTGATTGTGGACTCATGTATCTCATGCATGTTTTATAGCAGCTCTTTCTTCCAAACTGCTGCGTCAAACCTCTTTTTTGCGAGAGAGAAAAAAAAAAAAAAAAAACTAAATTATTCATCTGTGTTTTGGTGCATTCCTCCTGCAGAACGATAAAGAGAGGGGGAAAGAATTGAGGGTCTTCCTTTTTCTGAGGGTCTCACGTGGACTGCATTCTGGTAGAGATTAAATGTTTTTAGGCCTGAGAGAGACAAAACGAGGTAAAATAATCTGAAAGTGCCGGTCAAAGAGAGCCAAATGCTGTTTGAATAGGTGAAATGGCACAGTGCTGACGTCGGGTAATCCTTATTTTATTAATGTTAGCTCACGAACTCTCAAAAACACCTTACATTTCACTCTCATTGTCCCTTTCTCCACCCGCTGGGATATTCCTTTGATATTCCATCTTTTTAAGGCTCGATAACATTTAATAATAAAGGCAGAGCCTCTGTGAATTGCGTAAGTCTGACCTGCTTTAGGAAACACACACACACTTGCAAAGTCTCAGTGTTACTGGTGCCACAACTGGCATTGCAGGTCCAGTGCATGTCATGCAAAATATGCCAAAAACTGCATCGTTCAGCTGTTCTCAAAGGGAAGGTCATTTGTTTCAGGGCTGTTTACATCAAGGATAATTACCACACCACTGTTACAATGATACCAAAACAGACAAACAATATTGTTTGAATCACGTAAAAAAACAAAAATCAGCTGATAAATGATAAAAAACATTGTCAGCCAATCAGAATCCATGTGACTTTAAAGAGATTGAACATTTAAAGTGGCAGACTACATAACTGCAGCGCTCACTTATAATAAACAGAATGTTATCGTCTGTTGGCCCATATAGGTATGGTTACAGATATCGTTTTTGATGTGAACAGCCCTTTATTTTACCCTACTATTATTGCTCTGTAGAATACTTGATTCTGATTGGTCAGTCGTGGCATTCGACGGTCAAATAAATCCTATCATTCATGACAGCTTTGTATATTAGACCGTTCATCCGGGTAACTGAAACTGGTGCTACTCTTTTACTTTTTTTTTTTCTTAGATGCTTTTTTTCTCAGAAGCTTTAAGATCATCTTCAGGTAAAATGACTCCACATCAGGGTCCTGATCACACTATATGCATTTATTTTTTCAATAATGACCAGCTGGAAGCACATTACGCTTTACAACCTACCATTGGATAGTACCTATTACAGAATATTTTGGCCAAGCACCACTCACTTAGACAGGAGGAGACTGTCTGCTTGAGATGTAAAGTGACAAATCACAGTTTTACTTGTTTTTACTGCTTATTACAATATTATTACATTATTATTATCATGCAATAATAAATGAATGATTTCAAATACTGCTGCAGTAAGTGAACACAGTCTGAATGAGGCTGCGACTAAGTTAAAATTGATCTTGTGTCACTGTGCCATTGTAAACATGTCTGATGTCTTTTTAATATTGTACTTATCAATAACTGGCGACAAGCCTAGATATTAAAAACACATCTCAACCCCCCTGTGTTCGGTTGTGTTCTGTTAAAACTGTTATGTGCAGTATGTGCATGATGTGCCTAAGACTGTATTTGGAAGCTCCTGAGGGATCAATAAACCCAGTTTTTACCTGGACATTTCAGGACTATTCTGAGATGAAATACCCAAAAGACTAGCCTAGTGAATAGTTGCCACATAGACAGCCATTCAAGATGGGCTGTCATGGCTAGGAGTGATTGGGCATTGACCTTTTAATCGCTGTTATAGACAAGACAGTTAGCCAGAAGAGTGAGAGAAAGAGAGTAGGTATTAAACACAGTAGAACGGTATAATGTCATACAGATTAAACTGAATAGAAGATTGAGAGAGTGGGAATAATGCAGGAAAGTACTCTAACTAGGTCATTTCATTAAACTGTAAATGCAATACAACTACTTGACAGAGAATGTTATGTTTGTGCGATGGACTGTAAATTATTTTATAATCGGCCTGCTTTGGCTTTGTGTGTGTGTGTCGGCACACATTGTCGCAGGGCACTGTCTATACATGCAAAGATCTCTCTCACCACACTTTTTCTGTAGAGTTTTTTGTCCTGTCTTGCCTCATCCCTTCTCTTTTCTTTTTGAATTCTCTGAGCTTGTCACTCCTCATTTCTTATTGTTCTTATTATTCTTATTCATCTTATTGTGTACTCATCTCTTTATTTCTCTTCTTGTCATTTTATTTGTCTCATCTTGTCTATCTTCTCATTTGATCTCATCTCGTCTTAGACTCATCTGTTCTTTTCTCATCTCTTATTGTCTCATCTTTTCTCATATCTGTCCTATTCTTTTTTCCTTTTGTCTCATCTAATTTCAACTCATCCCTTTTTCATTTTATCCTCTTCTCTTCTCTTCTCTTCTCTTCTCTTCTCTTCTACTGCACTAATCACTCATAATGGGGCCTATGGACTCAACCAATTGAGTGTGATCAGGCATCTGCCTCAGACTTAGCTAATCAAATGCCATTGCCAGAGATCATAGGAAACCAGTTATCACCCCTGGCATATATTTTCTTTTCGGCTGTCAGTAACAGCTTGACTTCAACCCTCACGCAGACAGACGGGTAGATTTTTCTGTTGCAAAACAATTGCCAAAAAATACGTGAAATACGTGTGAATTAGCATTGATTGGTAATACATTTGGCATTTCGTCTAGCCGTTAAGTTCCCTGCCCACATCTGACTATATGCCTGCCATTCAGAAACACTCGCTGCTGGACAACCATTACATTTACACTGACTAGATCATGTGAGACTGGCAGAGGGGCTGATGATAGAGAAAGACAGACGGAGAGAAAGAAAAGGAGGTGGCAGATGGAGCAGAGAGACATTTGGAACTGATTATGTTATGCTCCTAAACTATTTTATTTGCGTGACATCTGTAATCGGAATCACTCTGGTCAGCATAATGCAGATTCCAGATCAACGTCGAAGAAAAACATATTTTTTGAAGTGATGGGGTCGGCATCTATTGCAGTAGGTACAGTTATAGGACATTAATGGGGCACCTCAGGACCGCAGGTGTTTGGTAAACAAATTACTCTGCCAATTATTGCAAGTGTTGTGAATGATCGTAGCCAAGTGTGCAAGGTGCAACACAAAGTTTTGTCCTTTAATGAATCGGTGCCCTTGATCCTCTGATGTGTTTTTCTCGCAATGAAACTTTCATGAGCCGTAATAAACACAATGCATTTTTAAACAGGCAGATCTGGAAGACATTTGGAAAAGAGAGAGAGAGTAAGAAACTTGTGAAAGGAGGAGACATTTAAAGGCAGAGTAAGTGATTTCTGGTAGCCAATGTTGATATTTGAAATCACCAAAACAAACACGCCCCTACCCCAAAAGGGTCTTGCCCCTATTTTGATAGCTCCGCCCCACATATACGTACGCAACCCAGGCAACGATTAGTTCTGTGAAACAAAGCAAAACCAATGTTACACCGTGTCTACGGACGTGAGCGGCGTGGTGCAACAAATCCCCGACAGAAAACTGCTGCCGGGTTCTATTTATGACGTGCTGACACAAATTTCAAATGGTTTTCAACGGTCGTTTGATCGCGTCCAGTGTAGGCAGACTTTAGCTGTTGTAGACACGGTGTTACTCACCTATTGAGAAGAAACAAAGCAACCTCGGCGTCCAATCGCAGGCCTCCGCTCCTTGAGTTCTCTCCAGCGCTGCAAAGCTGATCAGATATTTACACGGGTCCTACTTCTTGCCTTATCCTTCTGCAGACGTTTTCCTCTTTTGTTTTTTTATCCGCCATCTCTATCTTTCTGTCGCTCGACTCGGCTAATGTCCGTCCCATGCACCGAACGCGCTCTCCTCCACATCACGAGTAGACACGCCCCTTACTGCTGATTGGCTACAAGTTTGTTTTGCGATTCGGCCCGAATCAGTTTTCTAAAGTGTTTTTGAAAAATCACTTACTCTGCCTTTAAAGAGAGAGGAGGTAAATATGTTTTTCTAGAATAGAGAGAATGAGAGAGAGATGGAGGGGTAGGAACAGATGGTGAAAAGAAAGAGCAATGACAAGAGGTTATTTTCAGATGAGTGTGACTCTTTAACAAAATGTGCCCATTGGGAGGAAAAATAGGCTTCTTAGAATTGCACATACAACACTCACACTCCGAACCCTCATTTAAACTAATCCACGTCCCTGGTGATTTTCTGCTTTCCCACCGCAAAACTAATTTATCAAAACAATGGTCCTCAAAATGCCTCTGGTGTTGTCTCAGAAAGAAAAAAAAATGAGTAGCACTGCTGCAAAACCTAACCCGGAATCATTGAACTGTTTTAAAACTTGGCACACTAAATGGGATAAACCACTCAGGCCAAGAGAAGACAAGTCCAGTTTACTGTGTAACCTTTTCAAAATTGTTCCATAATTTCATCACCATGGTAATTGTTAAAGGACAGCTTGTTGGTTGAGTTGAATTACTGAAATAAATGAACTTTTCCACAACATTCTAATTTATTGAGATGCACCTGTATATGTAAGTGAACAATGTGTACTCTTTCACCATGTTACCCACACCTCATATGCATCATCTGGCAGACTTTTGCCTATGAATACACAGGGAATATCTGGGTGCAGGTAACATCTACATATACTACCAAGTACCAACATTGTAGCAATACAAACAATACAAGCAAAGCTATTCATTAAGTGGACCTCTCAGTATGCTTGATTCACTTATCTTTCAGTTCCTCAGCATTGATAAATTATCCAAATAAGTCCCTATTTTAGTATGCCCAGGGTCATTCACAAAAGATACGTTCATGTCCATCTCTGCTGCCTTTTCTCTCTTTTTTTTATTGCCTATGTTGACAAACAATATTAGGACAAAGATGGACGTTCTTGAGAGATACAAAGTTGTTGTACCAGACCTGTGTATAGTCTTGCCTACTTCTTTAAGGTGTTCAAACGGCACTTCTTTAGTTGTTATTCTTGTACGGATACGAAATACGAGCTGTCCTAAGGGGTGTTGGGCATCCTGGACAACAGCAGGCTTCTCAATGCTAGCCAGCACCAGGCTAACAGCACTAGCTCTGGCCCAAAAACAACATGAGCTGTCAGAAAGGGTTATCACAGCCCAGTGAATCAGACGGGAGGAGGGAGGGACGAGGGGAAGGAGGAGGGAGCCGGTGAGGGTGGATGGGTGGGAGTGTTACTGTGTGTGAGAGAGAGAGAGAGGATTCAAACGCTAGAGAAAGGGCCAGCGTACACCCGCCACAACTGAAAGCACAAGGATTGTGTGAGTGTGTGCTTGCGTTTGGAGTAACGGCGATGTTGGAGCACTCGTCTGAGCTGGGCTTTGTGCCGAGTGTGTGTGTGGACAGCATGCGATACCCATCCACCGCGAACAGCGATGTCTCCATGAGGAGCACAGAAGAACTGCTGCTGAGGTAAAGCTGTCCCTGGACAGCACACAAAGACATGCATGCACACACATACACACAGATCCAGCTAGCTCCGAAAGGTTTGCTGTTGTTCATAGCTGCAGGCATGCGGCGAGCCGTTTCAGGAATGTTTGGTTGACGGCAGCCCTGCGGTTTTGTTGACGCGGTTCGTTGACATGCCGTTTGTAGGCCGTTTGAGCAGTGCGTGCATGCAGTTGTGTTTTTGTCAAATTGCGGGACCCTGCCTGCGCTGTACCGCCTGCACTTGTCTTGCCAGCCGTAAAAATGTGCACCTTGCAACATTCCCCTCTCTTGTTTCTCTTCCCTACGGTTCGTTCGGAGCCTCTTAGAAGACTGAAGAGTTGATACAGCTATAAAGAAGTGTTTGAAGATGCGCGTGCATGCACACAGGATAATGCAAGGCGTGTGTGTGTGCAAGGGAAACAGAGTGACAGAAAGAGGCACTGCATCCTTGATAATAAAATTGTGCTTGTGTGCTTACTTATTGCAGTCGCCTTTTTGCACTTATTGCAGACGCATTTCCACGTAAGCGGTCCTAATCTATATTAATGCACCCTGTAAAGTGTGCGAGTATATTTGCATACATTTAAGTGTGCAAACGCACCTGCGAGGACCTAAATTCTGAGTTTGTTTGGATGTAATAATCGTATTAAACAAAGAGAGGGACGACCAGGAGGGGTTAAGCCCCGTCCCGCCGCTAGAAAGATGTCTGCTTTTGTTTGCACGCCTCTCTGATGATTGGATTTAGAAGGGGGGGATCTGGAGAGGAATGGGGCATTCGGTGGAGAAATGTAAGCATTCTCAACAATGGGATGCCCCGACAATGAGGCTGTCACTCACTTTGTGGCTTGTTTTCTACCGCTCTTCTCCTCTCCTCTCGGTCTCTGTCTCTCTGGCCATTTTTTAAAAGTGGAGAAGGGTGCTAATCAGGCCGTGTCGGGTTGGTTTTTATCCCACGGTTATGGCCGGTTATTAACACAGGCGTTTAATGTGCAGAGTGTAATGGGTTGTGAGAGCATTAGTTGGGCCAGCCATGTTGGTTTAAAGAGTAGATTTATGGCCTTTTACTCATTCATTGTGCTTGTGCTCAATGGCTTTTAAAATAGCCCCCGAGGAACATGAATCTCTCCGATGACTGCGGTCAGGTCTTCTGGTGTAACACAAACATACACACACACACACACCTTGGCCATAACTCAACCTCCTCCAATAAAGAAATGTCAAATGGAAAATTGCCGTACAGGTCTGTAACCATCACACACACGTGTGTGCACAGGCAAGCTCATTAGAGAAATATGACTGTATGTTAACAAATGTATCCCAATGCGACTGGGGCTGAATCTATTATCTTGAGAACGTTTATCATTATTTGATGAAAAAAATGATTTATGGCGCTACATGAAGGGCCATATACATGGGAAAACTGTACATGCCGGGACTGTAAATAAATCTATTGCATGTGCCCCTGGCAGTTGGTGTAATGCAACGTTCGCTGAGGACTCAAATCAATTTATGCCGCTGTGCCTAACTTCAATCCATCTGATGCCGAATGTACTGTAATGATGGCTAGAAATGCAATGACTTTATTTAAGATTGATCGTTAGGTGTAATATTACTGATATCGAACATCTCTGAAATGTCTTTTGTGCTATTTATGTTCCGAAACCTAGTGGGCTGCCTACCCAGACATCAATTTTGGACATCACAGTTTTAAAACCAAGTGGGATGCCTACCTAGACATCATTTTTAGTCATCATAGGCATGTTTAAATGTTCATTTATGATGCCCAAAAATGTTTCTGTAGGTAGGCAGCTCATGATATTATCAAGCGCAGCCTGTATGAGTGTTCTTTTGAAGACTTTGGCTGAGAAGGCTATTTAAATTCTTTAGCTAAGGCTGAATGGGTTTCTCACAGGAAGTTGAAGGGTTAAGTAATCACAGATGACACCAGGTCAGTTTGCGCTTCACAGGCTTACACTATCTTCCTAAAACCGCTCGTACAGCACTGCCGACTTTCCGCTATAAACACTGGAGTTTGTACTCTGCAATTAGTGGCTTGGAAAGCCTTTCACTGCGGTAAAACAAGGCAATGGTGGTTGTGTCAGTGTGCGGCTGCGGCGATGGGCTGCTGTCACTGTGCGTTCTGGGATATGTGTGCGAGCGTGTTGCAGAAATGGGTGGTTTTGTGTTATAGGAGAATGACCTGTCCCAAGGTGCCCACCGTCGAGCTGTGGCTCAATGAAGCTGCGCGAGTTTCAAATGAAAATAAATGAGAAGCAGTGACCAGCACTCTCAGGGTCCCGCTTTAATGAGGGGAACGGGGGGAGGGATGTTGAAACAAAGGAAGGGGGTGAGATGGATAGAGAAAGGAAAGGGGAAAAAGGTTCCTTAATGAATGTAGGACTTGAAGAGAAACAGCAAATTTATTTAAACTCCAATTTCGGTACCCAAGACCTGTTCAATTAAACCAGTAAGGTTCATTGCACTTGGTAAAAATCACTTCGAGGTTGGCATTCTGGCATAGCGGGAGCTAAAAATGGGCCTGTACTCCGATTGTTAGGCGGTTTTATGATTTAGGAGGCAGATTTTGTTCTACATCAATATGACAGAACAGAGAAGCACGTGAAATTAATATTAGAGGAGTGTAGAGCGGTTGGAATGCAATATGATATGCTGTTGATGTCCTGTGATGTCATAATAGCATTACTGCCGGTCGGCATGGCGATAATGTAAACAACAGGGGTCGAGTTGATGTAGTAGATTAGACAGGCTAGTGATCCCAGATTACACTGACAAGTTTACACATATGCTCTAGCAAAACCACAGTACTCAAGGGGGGTGATAGCATTAGCGTCAAATGTGTCATTAAAACGCATGTGTTATTATTCAGATGGGCAGTTAGAAACATGTTGACAGTTCAAATGGATAGTTAACTCAAGAAACTGACCATAATAATGTATCAATTCAAAGACTTGTGTCTTCCATTGAACACAAAAGTTGAAGAACAACCTGACTGTTTTTGTACTATATGTTGAAAGTGAATGAGTACGAAGGCTTTCAAGCTTCAATACAGACACCATAGAAGTACCATAAAAGTATCCTAAAAGTGATAGTTTTCCAAAGCCATATAATAGCTTAAATTAAGTCATTTACACACAGTCTAGCTGCAAAAGTTCAAATATTTCAATAACAGAAGCTCAAATCTCAAATCAAAGCATACACATACATTATGGTAAGAGCAGTTCACATACTCCTGCCATTTGCTGGAGACTAGACAATGAACTAGCATTCCAATCTTATCTCTGATGTTTGGCATACACCCAGAACATTGTGCATGTAGTTTAGTTCTTCTGATGTGTAATGACAAATTAATTACATCTGTGTATGTGCGCAGTTATCTTGGAACAATATATGACCTGAGGCAAAGTATCTATAGTATGCAACATAGCGTAACTGAGAGTATGCGTATGTATATGTGTGCTTTCACCCAAATGAGCACGCTCACTGCTTTACATAATCCATGAGTTAATCAAATATTCATGAGCCCAAACACTCTTCTGACAGACTGCTGACAGCCCGTCTGTCCGTCTACATGCACGCATGCACAGGGCTATAGGCTAGGGCTGATGTATATACTGTGCAACAATAGAAAGGCGTCAAAACATAGAGATTTTGCCATACCGTGATATATTTTTGTATTTCTCTCAGTAGATGTTATTTACATGTAGGAGTGACTTTAGTTGTTTACACAGTCAAGCGTGGTGCAACTTTCTGCATGAGTTTAACTGATATGTGGTGTGCATATGCTGGATATTTTGAATATTGCTCATCCAATCAGAATTTAGAATTGGAACTAAAGGTTTTAAAGACACTTCTACCAACCCAGACTCATTTATTACGTTGCTTCTTGCAAGTTTTGCAACACTTTCAAAGTGAAATGTCCAGTGATTGGTGCTAACAGCGCATTCAGTTTTATCCAAAACGGATGAACATGAATCTGGCTAGAAAGATGTCTGCTTTTGTTTGCACGCCTCTCTGATGATTGGATTTAGAAGGGGGGGATCTGGAGAGGAATGGGGCATTCGGTGGAGAAATGTAAGCATTCTCAACAATGGGATGCCCCGACAATGAGGCTGTCACTCACTTTGTGGCTTGTTTTCTACCGCTCTTCTCCTCTCCTCTCGGTCTCTGTCTCTCTGGCCATTTTTTAAAAGTGGAGAAGGGTGCTAATCAGGCCGTGTCGGGTTGGTTTTTATCCCACGGTTATGGCCGGTTATTAACACAGGCGTTTAATGTGCAGAGTGTAATGGGTTGTGAGAGCATTAGTTGGGCCAGCCATGTTGGTTTAAAGAGTAGATTTATGGCCTTTTACTCATTCATTGTGCTTGTGCTCAATGGCTTTTAAAATAGCCCCCGAGGAACATGAATCTCTCCGATGACTGCGGTCAGGTCTTCTGGTGTAACACAAACATACACACA
Organism: Sinocyclocheilus rhinocerous; assembly: GCF_001515625.1. NCBI lineage: Eukaryota > Metazoa > Chordata > Actinopteri > Cypriniformes > Cyprinidae > Sinocyclocheilus > Sinocyclocheilus rhinocerous. Next base: position 113,939 of record NW_015640446.1, on the reverse strand, counting down.
CACACACACCTTGGCCATAACTCAACCTCCTCCAATAAAGAAATGTCAAATGGAAAATTGCCGTACAGGTCTGTAACCATCACACACACGTGTGTGCACAGGCAAGCTCATTAGAGAAATATGACTGTATGTTAACAAATGTATCCCAATGCGACTGGGGCTGAATCTATTATCTTGAGAACGTTTATCATTATTTGATGAAAAAAATGATTTATGGCGCTACATGAAGGGCCATATACATGGGAAAACTGTACATGCCGGGACTGTAAATAAATCTATTGCATGTGCCCCTGGCAGTTGGTGTAATGCAACGTTCGCTGAGGACTCAAATCAATTTATGCCGCTGTGCCTAACTTCAATCCATCTGATGCCGAATGTACTGTAATGATGGCTAGAAATGCAATGACTTTATTTAAGATTGATCGTTAGGTGTAATATTACTGATATCGAACATCTCTGAAATGTCTTTTGTGCTATTTATGTTCCGAAACCTAGTGGGCTGCCTACCCAGACATCAATTTTGGACATCACAGTTTTAAAACCAAGTGGGATGCCTACCTAGACATCATTTTTAGTCATCATAGGCATGTTTAAATGTTCATTTATGATGCCCAAAAATGTTTCTGTAGGTAGGCAGCTCATGATATTATCAAGCGCAGCCTGTATGAGTGTTCTTTTGAAGACTTTGGCTGAGAAGGCTATTTAAATTCTTTAGCTAAGGCTGAATGGGTTTCTCACAGGAAGTTGAAGGGTTAAGTAATCACAGATGACACCAGGTCAGTTTGCGCTTCACAGGCTTACACTATCTTCCTAAAACCGCTACCCAGAACATTGTGCATGTAGTTTAGTTCTTCTGATGTGTAATGACAAATTAATTACATCTGTGTATGTGCGCAGTTATCTTGGAACAATATATGACCTGAGGCAAAGTATCTATAGTATGCAACATAGCGTAACTGAGAGTATGCGTATGTATATGTGTGCTTTCACCCAAATGAGCACGCTCACTGCTTTACATAATCCATGAGTTAATCAAATATTCATGAGCCCAAACACTCTTCTGACAGACTGCTGACAGCCCGTCTGTCCGTCTACATGCACGCATGCACAGGGCTATAGGCTAGGGCTGATGTATATACTGTGCAACAATAGAAAGGCGTCAAAACATAGAGATTTTGCCATACCGTGATATATTTTTGTATTTCTCTCAGTAGATGTTATTTACATGTAGGAGTGACTTTAGTTGTTTACACAGTCAAGCGTGGTGCAACTTTCTGCATGAGTTTAACTGATATGTGGTGTGCATATGCTGGATATTTTGAATATTGCTCATCCAATCAGAATTTAGAATTGGAACTAAAGGTTTTAAAGACACTTCTACCAACCCAGACTCATTTATTACGTTGCTTCTTGCAAGTTTTGCAACACTTTCAAAGTGAAATGTCCAGTGATTGGTGCTAACAGCGCATTCAGTTTTATCCAAAACGGATGAACATGAATCTGGCAACGTTTTATTATTTATGTTGGTTGTTGTACGTATCACAGCAGTTTAGAAACTGTCCAGTGATTGGCGCTAAAAAGTTAATGCCTTTTGAAAATATCATACCACCTACACTAAACCCTACCCTAAACCTAACTAATAGTGTTAATAAACGAAAATGTGAGATAAAAAGGCATTTGCTGAAGCAACCATGCAGTTTTATCTTGCTTACAATTCTTGGAACTCTTTCATCATGACTTGTGTTTCACGGGACTCTTACCCAAATGCCCTGCATCGCAAATGTATCACCGGTACCAGGTGAGCTACCAAGCAAGTTTACTACATAACTGGATACATATTAGTTACATATGTAAACATATACATTTTTAATAATTATACACTATGGTAAAAGTGTTTTGAATGATATGTGAATATGTATAGATACGTTTATGCAGTTTTGCAAAAAATGTAAGTAGAGGCACATTTTTTTCAAATACGCCTATGTTGACTTCTACAGCATTGCTTTTTAAATGTGCTCTAAGCGATAGCAGTTAGCAGTTCTGGAACTTATGCTGGGCTTAGTTGCTCAATTATGGAGCTTTTCCACTGCGTGGTACGACTCGGCTCGGCACGGCTCAGTACGGCACGGTTCGGCTCGGCTTGCGTTTCCACTGCAGTTTAGTACCGCTTTAGAGTGGGCGGGATTATCCAAATGTCGTTATAGTTGCGCCGCCTCTACTACCACGACTCCTAAAAAAAACGTTTTCATTCCGCGTCGCCCCATCAAGCTCTCGCTGGATCCGCTCCTCTGCTATCAACGAGAGGAACATCTGTTCTTCCGCAACAGACAACAAAACTTTTTGGTTGTTAAAAAAAAGGTGCGCTCGTTCAAAACAGTTGCGTTCGATCCTTCGCTGGCTGTGCTGATTTAAATCTAGCGGTTCTTTTGTGTTTGTGTCGCAAGTTCAGTGACGCAGGTAGTGACGATTCTCTCCGGCCAATCCGTGATCAGCAGAGTTTACACGTCACGTTTTGGTAACGCTACGGTTCACTTGGAACCCCAACCGAGGTGGTACTAAAAAGTACCAGGTACCAGGTACTGTACCCAGTGGAAAACCCCCCAAAAGTGAACCGTACCGAGCCGTACCGTGCCGTACCATGCAGTGGAAAAGCGCCATTAGACACACCCCCTTATTCTAAAAGTCCACCCTACAAAAATACCATTGAGAGGGGCGATGGAGAAGGTGAGCATTTGTCAATTTAAGTTTACGAGTTCCTTCTTTTCCAGCCGCTATGCTTCCTTGATTTTTTTAAGACCACCCCTAATACATGCAGTCTTTTTCCCACCCCATATCTGCCATCTTTAACATGTTCTCCTTCTTCTTATCTCCCATCTACTGTATCTACCTTCCCTGCCCCCACCCCTTTCTCTTTCTCTCTCTCCGTTCGGTTTGAACTCCTGGTGTACTATTTTTGTCTCTGTGCATTGCGGCCTGCCGGGCCTGCCTTTCTCTCTCGCTCTCTTTCTCTCTTGTCTCCTTGCTCTCCTCCTACGTGGTCAATCAATACGTGTTATAGGCCAGCTGGGTCCAGACCCAAAGGGGAGAGGCGTAGAGAGAGAGAGAAGGTGTGAGAAAGAGAGAGAGAGAACACTGAGAACAAGGACCCCAAGAAAATGAGGCTGAACAAGGGCGTAACTAGGATGCGAAGACATTGGGAGCTCAGCGCAGGGAATTTATGGCAAAATAATAAAGATTTGCTGGAGGTTATGAATGTAATGCACCATGATATGAATCATAAAAGAAAAGATAAACTATATGCATAACATTTTAAACCTTAAGATATGTAATGTAAAGATGTGTGAAGGTATTGTGCCTGACGATTCAAAAATGTTGTTTTAATGCCTACTACAGTAGGGTAGAGTGGGGGAAAGGCCCCTTTAAGGACTGTGTAATTTTTATTTATTTATTTTTTTCTTTCTGTGAAACAAAGGTTAAATGTGTCCAGAATAGTTATCATAGTTTTAGTGACAATTACATAAACTATAAACCACGTATGAAAAATGTCTAGAGTTTTCATGTTGTTAGATTTATAAAAAAAAAATATATATATATATATTTGTACCAAGGGGGCGTTTTGTAAAATTCCCCCAGTCTGACAAATCAATTTACTTTATTCATTTACAGCAAAATCACAGTACAGGCAGTTTTAGCTTAAAATGAAAAAGAATATAATCAATAATTAGGAATTACAAAATTATAATAGCCTATCTGAAAAATATTGTTAGCTGATGCTAACTGGCTAGCTAACTAGCTACCTGATGCTAACTCGAAAACTGATGTTTTTAAATATAATGTCTAAATATGTTTATACAACCAACTAGTTAGAATGCATTTGATGGAAAAACAAAGGCTTTGATGTTCAGGACAGAGTAACTAGTAATTAAGCCATGCCCCCTGGGGGCGTTTTACCCCACAGACTAGGTTTGAAAAATAATATGTCATTCTGAAAATATTATTATATTTTTCTTAAATAACACATACTCCCTAGCTACAGGCATTACTATTCTCATATCATAATGATATAACTATGATGTTCTACAAAACAACAAGCTTTAAAACACTTTTTTTCTTTCTGCTGAAAATTAGATCACTTACTGTACAATCCGTTTTCTCTCAGGGATTTCACCAGTGTAAGCTGCATGGCGAATGCTTATAAATCACTCTTGTCAACGTAGTCCCTAGTTACAACAAAAATGTATCTTGACTTTATCTAGTAGTTATTCTGGGAAAAACAGTATGGGGGCATTTTCCCCCACTCTACCCTATATCCCAAATCGAGTTTTCCTAAACAGTCTGACAGTGGCTGCCTGAAACGTGAATATAGTTTTACCTCGTGTAATCCTCCGGCGTGTGTCTATAGTGAAAAAATGCAGGTTATCCATATTGTCACTTGCTGTGTGTGTTCGCAATGTCATTAAAATTACCGCTGGCAACTCTCTACTCACAATAATGCGAGGCAACAGTAATGCAGTAAGCAGGTTCAGAGCAAGAGAAAATATTCAGGCTATACCCCCCCGAAACCCCTGGGGAGAAGGTAAGGAAAAGAAGAACAAAAAATGACAATAAAAGAACAGAAAGAGGTAAAAGGGTAACAGTAACAACTGCAGAAGGACGAACAGGGAAACCTTTGACCTGAGAGTGTGAGAGAGAGTGAGAGGAAGAGGGGAGCCCATATGAAAGACGTCTTGTGGCTAAATTCCATTATCTTCTGTGAGAGAGAATTATATCAGCCCTTAAGTGCTTTCATCAGACTTCTTAACCCCAAGAGAAGGACACAGCCAGAAAGATTGAAAGATGTTCAGGGGGCTACATGAAGGTCTGTGGCATGAGTTCTTGTTCCGAACTGCTTAAGCTGCTTAATACCACACGTAAATTGTCCCCGCTACCTGCCCGATATCAGTAAAATGGGTTTCCTGAGAAATCACTCTATCCCTGTTGCCCCTTTTCCACGGACAGGGTGCCAGAGCTCGATCCTGGTGTGTTTCCACAGCAGAAAAACAGTTTTGGGACAGAAAATTGGCTCTGCATTTTCCCCTAAAAGCTGCTGGATTTTAGCTCCTTAAAACTAAGTAAGATTCATAGTATGACTATAAACAAAGTGTGCTATGTGCTGTTTACTTCTGCGAAGGTTATCTAGTGCTTAGTTGCGTCAACGTTTAGCTCTCAAATCAGTTTGGGTTTATTTCCCTCGGGTTGGGTGCCATGTCTTTAGAGGGCTTAGTTTTGAAGAAAAGGGGTGAATTTAAAAACAGAGAAGTTAGCAGAGCAGCTAGGCTTGAAAAATATTTGTTCTGTATGGAAATGTTCCTTATTAAGCAAAACTATTCTTTACAAATGTCTATTTCACATCAAAGAGCTATGCACACATACAAGGAGATTGCTTGTGTTAGCAGTCTACAATACGTCCTTTCCTTCATGTTCACCCATAATTCTTTCGTCTAAGCTTTGGCTGTCTTTGGGTTTACTGCTGAATTTTCTCTTCAGACAGAAACCCATTTAGTGAATTCATCATCTCCATAACATGCGTAACAGCAATGCCGAGCATTCATAAATTGCTTCTTTATTGCACAATCCATTATGTAATGGTATATTTGCTCAAGGTAGTAGATATCACATTGTGCGAGAACAGCGGAATGTTTATAAACCTGTCCAGAACTCACATTGCATTTCTTTTTCTTTTTTCACCCCCAAAATTGATTATTTTTTTTTGTCTTTGTAATTGATGCACAAATTAATATTTTAGGGCAGTGGACTGTATAAGTACTTTTATTTTGTGTTGGTGGTTTTAGGCCTACATATATTGACTTGAATAATGTAATGTAATGTCGAAAATTATTGTATATTACCTACTTATTTATTTATTTATGAGTCACCTTTGCTCAACTGTCCAAGCTGGAGGCAGTATTCAAAAGTGTTTCTTAGAGGGAAAGATGACCCCAGCGGCTCAGTTTGCATTGTATAATAATTTGTGTAAAATCATTACAGAAATATTGGCCTAAACTGTCTCTAAGGATCAGGCTCTAGGGTTAGTTTTGTCTTTTGTTTTCTCATAAATGCTACAGTAAGACGGAAATATTGATTGTGCATCCTTGCATACACAAACACCTCCCTTGAACGCATGCAAATACTAGCACGTTGTTGGCTACAGGTCATAACAGACCACAACCCGTGTTTTCTTTATTGCAATTTGCCAAAGCTGTTTTATACAGGTTTAATTTGGCTATTTGTTGCTGGTTATAGCACTTTAATTCTATGCAACTGCTTTTTAACGACAGCTGAAATCCTTCATTGCACTTGGTCTTTAAAGACAAGCATGGCCCATTATGGATTTTTGTTTTGTTTTGAAGCTTTTGGCTGAATATGTTGTTATCTAATTACCATAGACAATTTAAAGGCATAAACTGCAAAGCAGTGCAGTTTTTAATGGTTCCTAATTGAGGCAGTATATCCCCAGATCTTCTTATTTTATGTGGCCATGCGCTACAGAATGCAAGGCACAACGTCTTCCTCTTCCCCATCATTTGTGTGTGTGTGTGTATATATATGCATTAAGCATTAGTGTGTTTCCCATGACCTAGTTCCTGCACGTGCTCTGTAGAGCCGCGGCTCGAGACCCCCTTCCCCTGGGGGCACACGAGGGGAAAACAAAAAGAAAACGCACTCTTTCATACGCATGAACGGATGAGCACACTAAAATGGGGATGCGGCCTCATATTGCATTCATCATTTGATGCAATAAATACACTGATGCAATAAATCTTCAATACCTAGAGGTTTCTTTATCATCTCTCAACCTCATTTTGGTGTACGACTTTTTATACCATGGTAATTTCAATAATTAGGAACAATGTTTCTGCAAGGTTGCTTTTTATAGAGAAGGTATAGTTTGCCCTCAAAGATGAAAAATACAGGGTTGTTCATTATCAAATATGTTTTTCTTTCTTCTGTTGAACACAAAAAGAATATTTTGCTCAGTTTGAGTTATTTTGCCCTGGCTACAATGAAAGTGAAAGGGGACTGGAGATGTTTATAGAGATAGTTCACCGAAAAAAAAAAATTCTGTCATCATTTACTCACTCTCAAGTTGTTCCAAACCTGTGTGAGTTTCTTTCTTCTGTTAAACACTACACAGTATATTTAAAAAAATGTTAGTAACCAAACAGTTGACGGTAGCCATTGACTTCCATAGTATTTGTTTTTTTCTCCATGCTATGGAAGTCAACTGTTTGGTTGCCAGTATTCTTCAAAATATCTTCTTTTGTCATATAGGTTTGGAACAGAATTGTAATTTTTGGGTGAACTATCCTTTTAACTAATGAAATAACATTATATCTTGGAGTGTTGTATTTTAATTGTAAATGTAAATGTGATTTTAGAGCTATTGTGGAGGGCAATATTTTCAGCAAATTCATATGGACTACTTTTGTGGTGTTTTTCTGGAGCTAGACAGCTCCAGTCCCCATCCACGTCCATTGTATGGATAACAGCTGGGTTTTTTTTTTTTTTACGTTTGGACCGGTTTGGATACTTTTTTTTCATCCTTTCATTTAAAGGGGTCATATGATGCTTTTTTTTAAAGATAATTATTTTGTGTATTTGGTGTAACAGAATGTTGACATGCTTTAATGTTCAAAAAACACATTATTTTTCAAATACTGTACATTATTGTAGGCTCTCTCTCTCTCTCTCTCTCTCTCTCTCTCTCGCGCTCTCCCTTTCTCTCTCTCTTTCTCTCTCTCTCTCGCGCTCTCTCTCGCGCTCTCTCTCTCTCGCGCTCTCTCTCTCCTTCTCTCTCTCTCGCGCGCTCTCTCTCGCTCTCTTTCTCTCTCTGCCTCTCCCTTCCCGGTGCTTGACGCTCCGGAGCGCTAGTTGTCTGAGAAGAAAGGTTTTTTTTGAAGGGACTGTTGAGGAAAAACACTCTTAATGGGTGAGCGGAAAAGAATGTGACAAGCGCAGTGAGTGTGTGCGTGTCCAGTGCCGCTCGCGCCGCTACACCTGTCCCTCTCCGTCTCGCGCGCCCAAACTCGGCAGGCAGGCTCGCGCGGAAGGCGGGCGTTATCCAGTCAGCGGCGCACAACACGGTCAGCCTGAACATGACTTCGTCCTACAATCTGGATTTCCTACCCGAGATGATGGTAGAGGGACGATTGTTGAGCGCCGGAGAAAGGATGTAAGCGCTTAGCTTCTTTATCTCATTGCTTCCTCAGCTCTCTTCTGTCATCTTGTTTGTGTTGACAAATAGGGCACGCGGTAGCGTGTTTGCGCCGCGCGTTGTGTTATCAGCAATCAGATAACGGGTCTGATGGTCCTAATGTTGTTTTTGCTTTTAACTGCATTAATGTGCCGCTGCTCAAACGCATCCAGGAAATAAACACGTTGGGTTTAGTGCTCCGGAATCGGACAGTCCGAATCATGTCTCAGAGTTTTGTTACGTTACATAGACTGATCTGCAGTGCATGGGTGAAATTGTAGCAGGGAATAGTGTGAAGTTAAATGTAATAGTCCACTGATATGGGGTATAAGTGAGGGGTATTTTGGGTGTAGGACTGAACACAGTTTCAGTTGATATGCTTTTTTTTTTTTAAGACTCATTCATATTTTATCAGGATCAACTTTAAAACGCCTTTGTTGCTCGTGCACGCACATCCATAATAGATTTGATGTTGTTGTATAATATGTATAGCCTATGGAGTTGAAAAGTAGGCTGTGCCTAGGCTACTACACACACACACACACACACACGGTATATTTTACGATATTTTCTATTGTAATGGACAAATGTATCATTTATCAAATATTATTAGATATATCAATTTAGGGAAAAATATATTGTAAATGGTGCATTACCATAGTTTCCCCCTCCTTTAGCCTATATAATAGTTCATGCATCAGATCGATAAATAGCGGAATAATTGTTTTATGTTGAACGCCTATGATCCGCAGCGCAATGTCAGCTCGTGCATTAATAAGAGACATGTGACTGAAACGGCTCGAGCTCAGTGTTGAGAACATGCGCCGCTCCGTCTCTGCTTTTAAACCATCGGAATGCGCAGTGACTGACTCCCCTTCTCTCTCACCCCCCTCTCTCACTCTCTGTATCTGGGTTGTTTCAAATTTGATTTGTTACGTGGCATGTGTTGCCGAAATCAGATTAGAGCACGCGCAGGACACGTAATTCACTTAAAAGTACAGTGTTGCAGGGCGCGAGAGATAGTTTGATGCAGCGCGAGCTCTTCACAGACGCTGCAGCTGTCCCACTTACGTCCGTTCGCTCTACCTACTAACAGTTGATGAGCGCTTGTTTTGTGGTGAGAGAATTTCGCCCCGTTCTCTCTTTTTGCTCTCCATTTTCATCACTATGCTCATATACAGGCTATTCACTTGATATAGTGTGTGACAGTCTGCTATTTGTTAATGTCTAACGACACTTTTGGGAACAATTTGAGACAGAACCAGGGTTGCCAGGTTTTCAGAACAAAACCCGCCCAATCGCTACTCGAAACTAGCCCAAAACTAGCCCAATAGCGTCCCGAGGTGGTCCCCCGTTAAAAATCGCGTTCTGGGGATAAAATACACTTATTTTTTGTTGGGGTTCCCCTGGAAAAATTCGCATTCCAGGGACTAAATAAATGTCAAGTTATTGGAGTCGCTTCAACCCGCTGCAACAGTGTTAAAGGGTTAGTTCACCCAAAAATGAAAATTCTGTCGTTAATTACTCACCCTCATGTCGTTCTAAACCCATAAGACTTCCGTTCATCTTCGGAACAGAAATTTATATATTTTTGATGAATTCTGAGAGCTTTCTGACCCTCCCATAGACAGCAATGTAATTACCACAATAAAGGTCCAGAAACGTAGCAAGGAGATCGGTAAAATAATCCATGTGACATCAGGGGTTCAACCGTAATTTTACGAAGCTACGAGAATA
>NW_015640446.1:97722-102961 GCF_001515625.1 Sinocyclocheilus rhinocerous | reverse complement strand
AATAAAGGTCCAGAAACGTAGCAAGGAGATCGGTAAAATAATCCATGTGACATCAGGCATTCAACCGTAATTTTACAAAGCTACGAGAATACTTTTTGTATGCAAAGAAAACAAAAATAACAACTTTATTCAACAATTCGTCTCCTCCCTGGTGCCATTTTGGAGAGTATCCACTGAACGTAAACAGCGTATGCTATTGTGTCAGCTGCGTCACGCGGATACACTGGACAGAACGTTCTCTTAAGTTCGCTAAATCAGAGAGAAAAAAACACCCGCGAAATTACGAACAGTAGCTATTTGACGAGACTAAATAATGACTTCATTCTCTTCCAGAGATTCCAAAATATGTACTTTGGAATTTGGGGTGGGGTAACTTGGTTGTAATTAGCTTAAAGAACAAATTAAATCCATATGTTAAACAAATGTTCCTAGTCTTATTGTAAACATGTTTTAAAGAAAAAAAAAGATAGCTGCTCCTTTGAAAAGACTCTTTAGGCGACCTTATCATATGTTTTTATCCAAGCAAAATCACTATGGATGAAATCAAGCATGAAGCTACATTATTAGGCTAGAACAGTGGTTTTCAACTTAACTAGGGGGTCGGTGCCCACTACATCATATTTTCGTTAATATATTACTGTTACGGTTTAAGTTAGTCTAGGAAAGACCGCAACAGAAAATAAATAGTTGGTTATAAAATAAAAATAAATTCTTATCAACTTAGTAAGGCCTTCAAGCCAATAAAATAATAATTTTCCCAGTTATACTATGTGATTGCTATCAAAAGGTATTCAGAATGCATGTTTTTTTTTATTCACTCATGAATGTTTCTCTTTGTGTAGGGGCCTTTCTGTTGCACTCAGCTCCCAGGTTTGTTCATTTGTATTCCTGCTATCCCCGTGTGCCTCTTTTCTCACATCAAGACTTGTAGGTGAATTCGCTGATGGGCGAGTTCACCATAAGCATGGACTAGCACTTCTGTGACAAGGTGTTGCTATCAGTCTCCCGTTACACACACACACGTAAGAAGGTGGACGGGCAGCATCCAGCTGGCCTGTGTTCCAGTGAGTGAATACTTGCTAATCTCTCTCTTCACTACGTGATAAGCCGCTCACCTCTCTGCCAGAAAAACATTACACACACTCGATTGAGAATATAAAACACCTGTCCTTTAAATCCCCAACTGCGCAGTTTACATTTCTGCCTGTCGTAAGCCACTTCAGCTGCCAACTTTGTTGTTGATTCTGGATTCTGGCTTTTTGTTTTGCAGTAAAGTGAAGTCATTTGACAGACTAACTTAATTTCAGATCTGAGAGCACTCCAGCGGTCCTCCAGGACACAAAGAAGCTCTTATTGTGTAAGAGAAAGGGGCTGATCAGAGTTCTGGTGTGGGGTTCACTGAACTTGTTTTCCATCCCACTGGAGGATGTGTTGGAGGATTGGTGGGAGGGGATGTTGGCAATTCAATTACATTTCTTGCAAATATGATGCAAATTGAGGCAAATTTCTGAAAATAGCTAGATTTTTTCATTTCTTGCTCATCCAGAAGTCACCGCCACAACTTTATATTTCACAATAGGGACTTTTATATCTCACAATTGGCTATTTATTATTTCAATCTTTATCTTACAATTAGTTTTCGGTCAATGTGGAATCAGGCCTCCAGACAGAAAGTCTTTTCCAAAAATAAATTATAATAAAATAAAAATAAATTACACAAATAAGCACAAAAATAAGTTTGTGTCAAGTTAATGTAAGTTATCATTTGGTTTTGTATGTGGGAAAATTACGTCACTAGTAGTTGATTTGATTTCAGAAACACTTATATTGTTTGGCGAGATTGAGTTTCTCTCTCGCTCTCTCTCTCTCTTTCTCCCTTTAGCAGACAAGTTATTTTTTCCACAGTTATCTTCACAAAACTCTGGGAAGTCTGTAACCTTTGACTCATGACCTGTTTGAGTGGTTCCTCACATCTGCTGTTAACCTAGAGCATGAGACATAAACGGAAGGGAAGGAAGACAGGAAAGACAGAGGGAGGGTAGAGATCCCTCCAGCGCTTAAAGAGAGCAGTTTCATTCCAGAAATCGCTGGAAGATAAAGGGATGATTAACAAGTGTGAGGAGCTGTGACACACACACACACACACACTCAATCAGCCAACCTTAAAGTCATCATGTAATCAAAATTGGCCCTATTTACTTTCTTAATACACGTTCCTGGTCTTATTGTGCACGATTCATCGGTGCATGTTATTAATATGTTTGTCTTCGTAATCTTTCATCAAAATGCAATAACTTCCTTCTTAAACGGCTGATGTGCCATTCAAAAAGCCTCATCAAATGTGGGTGCCGGTGGTGTTTTAGGCGGAGAGTCATAGACATCCAGAAAGTGAATGCGTGAGACTGACTTTTTAAACTTAAGGCCAACGTTTTTCTTTTAGCGCTATAAAGTTGTGTTGTGTTTCAGGGTCAGATGTGTATTTGTATGTGCAAGAGGTACTGCATCACTCGTGTCTGCGGTTAGCCGGCCCATATGTGTGAAAGTGATGGATGAGGAGATGATTGATGGGGCTGGAGGATGTTGTGGCCACAGAAACACAATTTTTCCATATTAGCACCTTTGCCTCCTTTCTCAAGTCTGTATTGTAGAATCTGTTTGGATGTAAAATTGTTAATGTTAACAACAAAACAGGAAGTGCATTCGCATCCCTTAAAAGTAGATTGTATTTAGTTCTGTTTATTTTGCTATTCAGTGCATTATTATGTAGTTGCATTTTATGATTTACATTTTGCTTTTGCTTTTTAAGACCCAATCAGAAAAGATCTGCGACCCACCAGCTGCGAGGCACTTATTTAGATGACTAAATCTTTTTTTGTCTGTATTTGCTGACTACTTTGTCGCTATTCCTTATTTTTCTCGTTTATTCAGTCGCTTCATCTTAGACTTACACTCCACTCACTGATTGCACTGAGAGACAAGCATGTTTCTCTTTCTGTCTATGGTCACGCGTGGACTCGTGAAGATGGCTTTCAGCTGCTGAAAAGCTGTTTAGAGTCAAGGCAGGAGTGTTTGTCTAGAGTTCTTTATACCTGATGAACAACATTCTCCCCTGTGACCCTGGAACCATAGAAATCTCTTGATTCCTCAACTCTCTCTCTCTCTCTAAGCAGATAGTTCAGACATATGATTCAATGATCTTCTTTGAGTTGTAAAATAGCTGATATTCACGTGTTGACCATATTAATTTAATTAATATGGTTAATATTATAAATAATTAATTATTTATTAACATTAATATAATTTATTAAAATATTAAATGATTAAAATTATTATTATTATATTAATGTGCCAAGTGTATGTATTTGCATAACGTTCAACTAGGCTAATGAACTACATTTTTTGCTAAGGCAAGCATCAGGCATGGTCATATTTACCGAAATTGTGTGGGTGAATTCCAGTCATTTCATTGGGAACCCATGCGGGGAATTTTGCTTATAAGTGAAATTGATTGCTGTGGGAACGGTGCTTGATACATTGCTACACTAGAGGCGTTAATACTGAATGTTTAACATTATATTCATTGCATACATATACTTCGTAGTAGACATCCATAACTCCTTTCTGTTGTCAGTGTTTCTTTGTTTGAATATGGCGCTTATCACATGCTGTGTGGTATCGGCGTTTGGTATCGGGGCATTTTAACGAGTACGAGTACAGGAGGCCAGTATCGGGCCCGATACCAGTATCGGTATCGGTGCATCCCTACTAGTATTGACATTAGGCAATGGAATTTTTTATTTATTTTTTTTACTTTTTTTTAAAATTTGCTAACATTTCGATAAATTGGTCGCATCTTCATTATTGCTCGTAACTGGGGTTAGTGATTTTAACAAAGCAGTAACCCTAAACAGTTTGGTAGATTATTCATCCTACAATACTTTTGACATGACACGCCTGCTTAGGCAAAGTGGTAAAATTACTTAATTTATTTTATAATTAATTGTAAATGGGAAATTTATAGCTAATACATTCAAGCTCCGTTAGCATTACAGTCGATAAGTCAAACTTGCGGAACACGTTACTCGTTTAAAGTTAATTTGGTGGCTTGAATTATCGGCAATCTGGACTTGCTTGTGTGCACTGATTTCTTTTGCATTGGATCTTTTGTCTTCCCTCACGATTCTTCTCTTTCCCAATAATTACCCCCCCTTCTCTGTAAGTGATGTGAGATCCCTGTCCAATATTTATTCACTCCATCTGCGTGGCTGCATTTGCCAAAGTCAAGGCTTACCTCAATGAGTCTCCGTGGACCTTTTCCCTCTGTCTTTCCCTGCCTTCTTTTTCTTGCTCACTCTGCTGCTTCATGTTTTTCCCTTTGCCTTTTTTTTCTGTCCGCAACGTTCCATAATTTTTACATCTTCTCTCTGCTTCCTTTCATACCAAATGTTGTCATGTCTTCCCTCTCTCTCCCTCTCTCTCTCTCTCTCAAATGTTTTACTTGTTTGATTGGGCTCTTCAGAAGGAGAGCTCATTATTTGTAGCTAGAGGGAGCAGAATGCGGGATTATGGGAAACATTTGAGGACTTATTTCTGCTGCCTGTTTAAAAGGCAACCATCACTGCGCTAAAAGTCACACAAATACACTTACGCACACATACAAGGACTCAACAACCTGGCAGCCCTCACCAAAAGCCTTCCAGCAAAGCTCTTGCTTTCTAACACGCTAATCCACACCTCACACCTGTGTGTAAATATGCGTGGGTTTGTTGGTGTCCAATCCCTTTATGTGGGTTTGTCCTATTTCTCATCAAAAGCATGCCAATAGCGTCAGACGGTTCACTGACTGTCTGATGCATACTAAACGCAAAACAAGAACTTACTCAAAATGGCAAGCTTCAGTCTGATTGGCTCACACAATTTTGCCGGACACTTTATCGGCCAATGTTGGGCCTTCGTTGAGCATCTGTCGGCCCTTTTTTTGTGGGTATGTTCTGCACTATTTATATATGCATAGTCCTAGGTCTTCTGGTGACTACTGCCACCTGCTGGTATGGAGAGTAATTCCTCCCATGCAGGCACAGAAGATACCTGCTAGTTGGCCGTTGACTGTAGCTTTGCGTTCAAGCACAACCTTTTGGCGCAGATGACCACAGTTTGCTTTCGTTGTCGCTGTTTTTTTTATGTCAGTTTAGTGTGTCTGGACCTTAAGTTGGAATGATTTAAACTGGTGACTCCCGGG
>NW_015640446.1:88139-97712 GCF_001515625.1 Sinocyclocheilus rhinocerous | reverse complement strand
TCGTTGAGCATCTGTCGGCCCTTTTTTTGTGGGTATGTTCTGCACTATTTATATATGCATAGTCCTAGGTCTTCTGGTGACTACTGCCACCTGCTGGTATGGAGAGTAATTCCTCCCATGCAGGCACAGAAGATACCTGCTAGTTGGCCGTTGAGTGTAGCTTTGCGTTCAAGCACAACCTTTTGGCGCAGATGACCACAGTTTGCTTTCGTTGTCGCTGTTTTTTTATGTCAGTTTAGTGTGTCTGGACCTTAAGTTGGAATGATTTAAACTGGTGACTCCCGGGTTTTTTTTTTTTTTAAGTCATTTGTCTGTGAATCAGGCTACATTGGTTGCTGTGCGACATGACAAAATAGCAGCCAAAACAAAACATTTGATGTTTAATATACACATTATGTGGAGCGGGAATTTGTATGGATGATATTTACCCAGTAAGACACCACATAAATCGGGGGTGTCCAATCTGGATGGCCAGTGTCCTCCGAAGGTTAGCTCCAACAGGGTTGCCAGGTCTGCGAAATAAATTCATCCCAATTGCTATTCAAAAACATATAGTCTAAAACTAGCCCAATCAGGTTTTTCCTGTGGTATTCCCATCCGTCAGGGGTCCCTTCTGTCAAAATTGCATTCCGGGGCGTTGGGGGTTGCTTTAACCCACAGACTAAAAAACAACCCGTGGCAACAGTATATACTGTAAGTAGCCCAATTGCATGATATTTGGAATATTGAGCTCCAACCTGCTCCAAAACACCAGCCTGGATGTTTCTAGTGATCCTGAAGACCTTAATTAGCTGGTTCAGGTGTGTTTAATTAGGGTTAGAGCTAACCTCCGTAGGACAGTGGCCCTCCAGGAGCAGGATTGGACACCCCTGGCATAAATGGAAACCAAACAGACTTTATGATGTGAAATTCACATTTAAAAAGTATGGTTAGTCACTTTGCATGTCAGTCAGTCTGCCTCTTCCTGTTTAAGTGGACTTTTTTTTTTGGCTAGAATACGTCCGCTACACTTTGCAGCTCAATCCCAATTCTGAAAAAATTCTGGCTGTGTGAGACTTCCATACTAATTAAGCTCAATATTCATGAATCATTTTTCAAGTCCCATCACTGGGACCCCAGCACGCCTTTGCACTTCCCCTAAATCACATCAGGCCATCAACCTTGGCTGTTACAAAGCCCCCGAACCCTTCAGCCAGCTTCCCAGATGGGCAAACAGCCCCACGGGGCTCCGTGCCAGGAGATGCCATGGGCACAGCGGTAGATCTCAGAGCTGGAATAGGAGACAGACCTCACCTCCTCTGGACAGTTACGGTACTGACGCCTCTCCAAAGCTCAACCGAGTGTAGCAGTGTATGACACTGATCCCACCTTGCACTCGCTTCCACCGCGCCTCTCTCTGTTTCTCTTACCCCGCAGAAACTAGGCCACTGCATATGAAGAGATTTTTGGGAGAGCGCTGTCAAGGCCAACCTTGACTCTGACCGGAAAATGCATTCTGATATGAAGGAGGAAAAATACAAGATCCACACAAGTATGCATGCCTGCTTTTCTTCCCTTTTGCTCCCATTCTCTCATCAAACAGTTATGTTATATAAGAATGCAGGATTGTTTGCTGTGGGGACTATGATGATAGAGTAATGAGAGAAAGATAAATGTGTGTTATACCGGGTTATAGAATTTGGTTTGTGTGTGTGGAGGCTCAGTTAAAGTTTGCGCCTGTAAAGTAGGCCGGACTGTTTTATTGCAATGCTTGATCTACTGCGAGCTTGCAGGCCTCTCTATGCTGTTAAGGGCAAAATGGAGCGATTCTGTCTGTGCCTCCCCTCAGGCTGTGTCTGCGTGAGAGTGTGCTCACTATATACCACTGCCCTCTGAAAACAGACACACTGGGTATGTTCTGAATGGAGTTCTACCATACTACTCCAGTACATGCAGTATGCATGCAATATGCGGGTAACCTGCTGCGTTTGCTGAAATGTCCAGTATATGACAGCACTCTGCTGTATTCTACAAAGCAGTGTTCTTGACTTATCCTTCCATTTTGAGTGTGTCGAATTCAACTGACAGTGGAATCCTGTATACTGAACTGGATAATGAATTAACTTCCATTAATGTTAGCTAGTGGTGGGCAATACAAGATATATCACGATATTCTGCTTTGTTGTCCTTTTTAAATAAACATAATTAAAGTAACTAATTAAAATAACCTGGGGTGCGTTTCCCGAAAGCAACTATGGTCGCAAGTTCCGTCGTTGCTAATAGAATTCAGTGGAACTAACGACCATAGTTAGCTAACGATGGTTTTGGGAAACGCACCCCAGTTGCATTTATTAGCCTATATAATGCAAACAATGAGGCTTTTTCTAAAAAGAAAGTGACTATTGCTAGGTTATTTCTTAATCTGATAAACCAGCACAATTAATTTATTTTTAATTAAAATGTAATTTTTTCAAATATATATTTTTTTCTTTTTTAAAATGTTTTTCTTTAAAGGCAGAGTAAGTGATTTCTGGTAGCCAATGTTGATATTTGATATCACCAAAACAAACACGCCCCTACCCCAAAAGGGTCTTGCCTCTATTCTGATAGCTCCGCCCCACATATACGTACGCAACCCAGGCAACGATTAGTTCTGTGAAAGAAAGCAAAACCAATGTTACACCGTGTCTACGGATGCGAGCGGCGCGGCGCAACAAATCCCCAACAGAAAACTGCTGCCGGGTTCTATTTATGACCTGCTGACACAAATTTCAAATGGTTTTCAACAGTCGTTTGATCGCGTCCAGTGTAGGCAGACTTTAGCTGTTGTAGACACAGTGTTACTCACCTATTGAGAAGAAACAAAGCAACCTCGGCGTCCGATCGCAGGCCTCCACTCCTTTAATGGGTTTCAATGGGGACATTTTTGTCCTTAAGGTCCTGAGAGGAACAATTTTTTGTAGTGCAAAACAGATTTATTAAAGGCAGAGTAAGTGATTTCTGGTAGCCAATGTTTATATTTGAAATCACCAAAACAAACACGGCCCTACCCCAAAAGGGTCTTGCCCCTATTTTGATAGCTCCGCCCCACATATACGTACGCAACCCAGGCAACGATTAGTTCTGTGAAACAAAGCAAAACCAATGTTACACCGTGTCTACGGACGTGAGCGGCGCGGCGCAACAAATCCCGACAGAAAACTGCTGCCGGGTTCTATTTATGACGTGCTGACATACATTTCAAATGGTTTTCAACGGTCGTTTGATCGTGTCCAGTGTAGGCAGACTTTAGCTGTTGTAGACACTGTGTTACTCACCTATTGAGAAGAAACAAAGCAACCTTGGTGTCCGATCGCAGGCCTCGGTCCTTGAGTTCTCTCCGGCGCTGGAAAGCTGATCCGATATTTACACGGGTCCTACTTCTTGCCTTGTCGTTCCGCAGACGTTTTCCTCTTTTGTTTTTTTATCCGCCATCTCTATCTTTCTGTCGCTCGGCTCGGCTAATGTCCGTCCCATGCACTGAAAGCTCTCTCCTCCACATCACGAGTAGACACGCCCCTTATTGCTGATTGGCTACAAGTTTGTTTTACTATTCGGCCCGAATCAGTTTTCTAAAGTGTTTTTGAAAAATCACATACCCTGCCTTTAACTACACGTTGCTCAATGAACAAGCATTAGGCTACTTGTTTAATTTTCACAAATCTTCATTCCAGACAGACATCTTATACTTCATCTTATACTTCAGGATGTTGATTCCGTGAGTTTCTTCATAAGGATTCATCAGACTGATTCAAAACAGTCTCATTGTTTGATCAGGCTGCCCAAGTCAAATTTATTTAATTAAATGTATTATGTTATTTTAGTTTAGTTTAGTTTACAGAAGTGTAAAAAAATAAATAATTGAGTATTTATTATATCAACATAAAGTATTTTATCAAAAAGAAATGGTAGGCAAAATCCAGTAAAAAATCCTGTAAACTCAGTATGCATTTAACAGGAAGACTGAAGGAAAATAACTGATTTTTCAGAATCAGCATAATTAACATGGCCAAACTGGTAATTTAGTTTGTACTTCATTTGTTTATTATTTGTCATTTGTCTTTCCAATTTTCTTTTCTCTCCAGGATAATGATGTAAGTAAGAGACGGGAACACACACACACACACACACACACACACACACACACATAAGCCCAGCTGGGTAATAGCACTGCATTCACATTTAAATGGAGGATCCCTCATTGTTCTGCTACGCTTCTCACTGATTGGCTGAGGTCACCATATGTTGCTGCTTAACCAATCAGCATGCAGCATTCATTCTCCCTGTGATCCATGGCCATGCACAGAGACACAAATTCATGTGTATGAAAGAGTTCGTACACGCCGGAAAAGCTGAGCCAGTCTCACTTGGTCGCGAACGAGTGAGATTACACGGCTAACATCTGCTGGTGGTTAGGGTTGAAGTTGATTATGTAATGCGCCCAGGGAATGCACATCGTGGGTTCGTTTCCCTCAGAACGTTCAGTTCTCTCAAGGCATATCATATCACCCAGGAACTGCCATTGTTTTATTTCCATAACCCATTTTGCAGAAAGAGTTCCCTGATTGCTTTGTGCTGAGGAATATACAAAGGAACTCTGTGGAGATGGGGATTAAGGTGGAAAATAGGTGAAGGAAGTAAATGAGGATGTCACAGTGGTTAGCAGAACATCTTTAGATGTAGCATTAAGCTGTTGTCAACTTCTGCTGTTACATGCAGCTAATCAATGGACCAGAGAGGTCGGCATGATGTTTTTTTTTTGTTTGTTTTTGCTTCACTGACCCATCAACTGACTGACTTGTTTGTTGACTTGTAAGTGTCCCAGAACAGGACATATATACATAGATTTGACATACAGACCCATAGCAGTTGTATAATATATATTTATCCACACACAGCCTATTTAAAAATGAATAAAGATGTAGCAGAAAGCAGCTGTCTACTTCTGACCTCATACAACCAGTCAGTGGACCAGAGAGGTCGGGGAGGGCCAAGCTGTCACAGTGACGCATCGTTGTGTTGTCGCTTTACTGACCCGTCAACTAAACAACACATAGAACTGAACCACAGGGCAGGACATGTGACACATGTCACATGGCAGTTTCCTGTATTTATCTGAAGCTCTAGACCAGTGAATAATGCAGTAGAGGTGGTTGTTGTGCTGGTAGGGACAGTTAGAGAATGCATGCGGCTGTGGACTGATACGACTGAAGCTATGATAATGCTTCACAGCGCAAGGGTGCCTGAAGTGTGTGGGTATTTTGATTGAGAGTGCTGCGCTTGTAGATTTAGTTACTCTAGTAGATGTGGTTGCATCTCCATGGGGAATCATGACACATTGCTGTCTGGCTGTTTATGTTGATCGATGTCTGCGTCTCATACACACACACACACACACACATTCTCACACTGTTACTCTAGGAAATCGTATTGCTTTTTCATAGCTCAGGGGACTTAAGTTATATCAGTTATGATACATTTAAGCATCAACTTTGTCTGATGTTTCTCCTAAAATGCCTCAGGAGAAATAAGAATAGCACAAATGAGACAGTTGTTGACATGCTGTAAGAGTATAGAGCTTTAAAATGAATGTAAATATCCCAGATACTTTGGTTTTAGGAGAATATGATGAGAAATCGTACATTTATTTTGAGATTTTTGATTGCAGATTTTAGTTTGCCACATCTACCTGAGCAGTTTGAAACATTTGACATACAGAACAGACCCATAGCAGTTGTATCCTACATACTTGAACTCTTCAGCAGTCAAAGTATGTGTGTGAGTTTGTGTGTATTGACTCGTTTTCACTTCATTAGTGGTATAGTTAATCAATGCACTCCATTGTTGTTCCACTATTAAGGCTTGACTGGGTCAGCCCAGGGGACGCACAAAGAGAAAGAGGGTTGAATGTGACCTAAAAACCCTCCTTCCCTTATAAAGAGAAAAAAAACACATCGGCTCACTTCTGCCTCCATGTGATTTGAGTGCTGTTCAGACCCAGAATGCACTTCTGCCTTGAGCACTGTCAACAAGCTTGTAATTACTCACACTGATTTAACTATAACTATAAA
This sequence comes from Sinocyclocheilus rhinocerous, assembly GCF_001515625.1. Lineage (NCBI taxonomy): Eukaryota > Metazoa > Chordata > Actinopteri > Cypriniformes > Cyprinidae > Sinocyclocheilus > Sinocyclocheilus rhinocerous. The sequence goes on along the minus strand of NW_015640446.1, from coordinate 91,623 downwards.
GCTATAATACTCATCCTAATTCGATGAGAATAGGGAACACCACACAAATAAAGCTGAAATAAAATAAAATATAACAATTAGATTAAAGCCTTTAGGCTGTATGTTTGAATTATGACGAGTTATGTAATATACAGTTACAATCACGAAATAAACCCCTGAAGGAGTTTATTTTGTTATAATGACTGGCTGACTGTACATTATTTCTCTTATTACTCAGCAACTTAAGAAATACAGCAATGAACATGAAATACTGATTTATGTGACATTATGTGTTAGGAAAGGAATTGAGGAGTGAAACAACTGACAGCATAGCTAGTAGGGATGCACCGAATAGGGATATGCCGGTATCAAATTTTCATGTTGCGATTAATTGCTAATGCTTATATCACGGTATGCAGTATTATCACGATATTGAAATTTAGTTTAAAAAAGTGCTGTCATAATACAGTATAACAGGTTTAATAACATTTTTCTTATAACAAAAATAACTGAACATTTAAATGCAATAAAGCAATACAGAAAAATGTATAAAGTTAAAAGTTTTACACAGATTAAAGTGCAAAAGAACTATAAAGACCAATAGGTATCACTTTACAATAAGACCTCATTAGTTAACCTTAGTTAATGCATTAACATTCACAATGAGCAATAGCTACATTTGCGACAGAAGTTATTAATCTTTGTTTAAAAAAACACAAGTCTTAGTTCATGTTAGCTCATTAAATAACACAGTTGCAACTTTAGATTGATTTTTACTTTATTTAAACTGTGTCATTTATTTATTTTATTTGACATTCGTTTTGCTAATAAACGTGTTTCTTATTTATTTGGTTATATATTATACATGTTTACTTAGCCTATATACATGTTTACCTATTTAAACTTTATGTAAGTTATTTGTTATTTTATATTAGGCATAGCTTGCCCTATAGCATGGTGTATTTTTATTTTTTTTTGGTTAATGAAAGTTCTATGTTTTATATATACGCTAAAGTGAGTTTGACGTTGTATTTGGTTGTTGCATTCAAGCAATTGACGCCGAACTGCCGCTAATTCAAAAGTGAAAGTAAAATGCGCACGGCGCTTTTAAGCTATTTAAAAGCGAAGGAAAGCGAGGAAAAGAGGGAAAATTCAAACGAACTAAAAACGAACAATTGCTTTACTCCGAATTGCCGCTATTTGAAAGTGAAAGTAAAATGGGCACACCGCTTTTACAAGCTATTTAAAAGCGAAGGAAAGCGAGGAAAAGAGGGAACGCCCCGCCCCCGCGGTGATACCGGTATTACCGGTGTTGTCACACGTCGATTAACCGGTGTGAAAATTTCCTCACCGTCACAACCCTAATCCTTTACATATAAGACTATCCCAGAATGCATTTCCTTACAATTAGGTTGCTCCCTTACAAGGCAGCTGCCTATGTAGACACTAGACAGCGAGATCAGCTTGGCCAGGCGTCTTAATTTTGTGGCTGGCTGTGTGTGTGTTAGCACACATATCTCTAATGACTCCTCATTGCTGCGTTTGCCATTTTAAATTCTTGCTGAATCACGTCTGGCCTCTTTACTGAGTGTGTGTGTGTGTAGCGCTCTTATGATGTAACATTCACCGGTTCATTTTCTGGGTTTTATATGACTGTTAAAGGACTGTTGCTGTGCAAGTGCATATGTGTGTGTTGTTGCTCAGTCCCCCAGTGAGTTGATAGCTCATTTCTTGCTGTTATAATTGCCGCCTCTTCTCTGATGCTGGATAATTTGTGTGGCTTGATTAATGTTGAAGCCATGTTTAAAAAATGTCAAATTTACACTTCAAAACTTCACATCAGCACTCCCTCAAATATCCACGCACGCTCAGATGCACTCATTTAAAAATTGGCTTGTCATGTTGCCCGGAATTTCTTTGTCAAATGTGATATTGTCCAGATTTGGGTGTTGTAAGAGTTGCAGGGAAATCTTTCATGCTGTTTTTCTTCAGGTCATCATCTTGCCAGGTTTTGACAGCGGTGAGGTCATACTCTGCTATGATTGGCAGTAATGCAGTTGCGGTTAGTCGTAATGTTTTAAGGAAGATAACTCTTTCACAGCTGTGAGTGTTAGTGTGTGCTTTCGTACTGTACTGCTGTTTGGTTTATGGATGGAAATGGTCAGAAATGTAATTATTTTGCTTTCCGATTCCACATAACTGGTTCCATTAAAGATTCTTTTAGTACTTTTCCAGCGCACAGTATTTCTTTCTTTCTTCATAATTTCTCGCTTTAAACCCGTAAGCTTCTGAAAAACATATGTTATATTTTAGTATTATAGTATTTATTAATATTTTGAATTAGCTTTTATATTTATAATTGCATTTTTTGTTCTAATTTTAGTTACGTTTTAGGAATTTTGTTATGTGCTTTTTATTTATATATGTGACCCTGGAGCACAAAACCAGTCTTAAGTCGCTGGGGTATATTTGTAGCAATGGCCAAAAATACATTGTATGGGTCAAAATTATAGATTTTTCTTTTATGCCAAAAATCATTAGGATATTAAGTAAAGATCATGTTCCATGAAGATATTTTGTAAATTTTCTTCCATAAATATATCAACTTAATTTTTGATTAGTAAAAGGCATTGCTAAGGACTTCATTTGGACAACTTTAAAGCGATTTTCTTAATATTTTGATTTTTTTGCACCCTCAGACTCCAAATTTTCAAATAATTGTATCTCGACCAAATATTGACCTATCCTAACAAACCATACATCAATGGACAGCTTATTTATTCAGCTTTCAGATGATGTATAAATCTCAATTTCGAAAAATTGACACTTGAGACTTTTGAGGTTTTGTGGTCCAGGATCACATATTTACATATAAATTATACTATAAAAAACTATCAGCACTCAGCAGGATTCTTAACCTTTCCATGACCTGTCAGTCATCTTGCGCAGGAAGACTACCCTCTCCCTTCTTGTTGAATAAAACAGGAATATCATTGAACAGTGTTTCTAATGGAAATACTTCTGTCTGGTACAGAGAAAAATTACAAAACCTTTCTGAAAAATTACAAAACCTTTCTATTGACCGTACCTTATTCGGTCTTAAAGTGTAACCTTTCCACCTGGGCACAAGTTGTGCTTTAGTCAAGACCCCTGTTGAGTGGCAGTTTTAGGACACTGACCTTTTGCACAAACACACACTCGCATAAACTCCCGTGCATGTATGCAATCCAGCAGGTTTTTGACCTATTCACACACAAGTAGACAGTAAAAGGGGTGGACAGCACCCCAGCCCTCTGTCAAATTATGTGCACATATCTTTGTGCACTTGTGAGTCCAGATTTAGTCACATCAACTAAGTTGCGAATTTTCATACAACCTATATCCTACTTTTCAAACCTGGTGATTGTATCCAATAGCAATATTTTAAAGGGGTAGTTAATCCAGAAAATGACAATTATCATTTTTTACCCATTTCAAACTTTCTTCTGCTATTTTAAAGAATGTC
>NW_015640446.1:87187-88097 GCF_001515625.1 Sinocyclocheilus rhinocerous | reverse complement strand
TAACAAAGAGTGAAAAATTTAAGGGGGTCTGAATACTTTCCGTACCCACTGTATATCATACAGGTTTGGAATGACACGGGGGCCAAAAATTATTCATTTAAAGACATCATGGAAACTTCACTATGGAGATTCTGCTGTAAAGCAGTTCTGAAATACGTTAGTGTCATTATTTAGTTCAAGTTGGTTCAGTTCGGATAGGGCTGCACGATAAATTGCATTTTAATTGTGATTTTTGGCTTCTCTCGGTTTATTAAGCATGAAACGTGAAGTATCATACTAGTATCATAGCAAGATGCTAACATCAAACTCCATTAAAATCAAATGTGGGCTGGGTCTCTCTTGCAGTTTTTGTAAGAAGCGCTGTTTTGTTGCCGCCCATGTAGAGCGTTTCAGTCCATGATGAGGTTTCCCTGAGGTTTTTCAAGCCTAATGCTGTTGCCATAGCATAATCCGTGCTGTTTTTACACATGTGCGCACATGCAGAGAACCCAGATACTTGAGAAGGTTGGTAATTGAGTGGAGACACTTAGCATTATCCAATTTAAAGGGTGACAGAACGCATCTGTTGTCATGGTGCCGCCCCCCCAGTTACCCACAGAGACCATGTAAACAAGGCTCGAGAAAAGCGAGCACACATGTGGAGCAAATGTTCTTAACCTTGAAGATCTGTGATGTTCAGAACGGTCTTCCACATCTGGCTAATCACTTTGTCAGTCTTCGTCCCACTCGGTTTTTCTTCTTCGGCTCCGGCCTCCTTCACTGATCTGAAAGTCAAAGCTGATGTACTGGACTGGAGCTCTCTTTTGGCGCTTTTCCACTGCGTGGTACGACTCGGCTCGGCACGGCTCAGTACGGCACGGTTCGGCTCGGCACGGTTTGCGTTTCCACTGCAGTTCAGTACCGCTTTAGA
>NW_015640446.1:85999-86869 GCF_001515625.1 Sinocyclocheilus rhinocerous | reverse complement strand
CCCCCACAAAAGTAACCCATCCCGAGCCGTACCGTGCCGTACCATGCAGTGGAAAAGCGCCATTTGTCTCAGACTGTAGATGCTTCTGTCATTCTGAGCCGAGGTTGAGACACTCAGGGGAAATGTAGCTATTGATTGACGGCAGTGTGAAGTTCAGGGCGGAGGTCAATTTAATGTGGCAGAACTCAGCGAGGAGATGGACAGATCGATGCTCCATGCTGATTGGCCAGAGAGAGAACGGACAGGCTCGCGGGTATTGTCTGCTCAGAATGTTTACAGGTGGCAACCTGCGAGGCGACTTTATTCATTGAGCATCTTTGAAAAATGGAAAAAAATATATATATTAACGAAGTTGTGAACTTGTTGCAAATGACATTTTATGTTGCCTTTGAGGTAGAATACAAACCAAAATTATGGGTTTTGCAAAAGTAAAAAATTAAGATACAACTTTCCCACACAATAACATATAGCCCGTGGCGAGATTTCTAGTTAACTACTTTTAACAAAGTGCTTTCCAGTCGATCCCATTGATCCATCCATGCCCCTCTCCACCACAATCACTCCATCTTTTCCCACGCTCATCTGCTCTCGAACACACATCTTTCTTTTTACCCCTCTCTTCGGCCCATCTGTCCTGGGCTGGTCCACATCTGCTTTTCTTCTCGGCCTTTTGTTTGTCTTTTTGTCCTGAAGTGCAGGTGTGTGTGTGATAGGGATGGAACGATTACCGGTTTCACGATAAATCACGATAAAATGCCCTGACGGTTAGTATTACCGTTTAAAATGTAATTATCATCAAAACCGTGTTTGATTATCGGTCTTTTGAAAACTCGCGGTAAATCCTGTCCAGCCAGCATCAGTCTGACGCAG
>NW_015640446.1:79729-84989 GCF_001515625.1 Sinocyclocheilus rhinocerous | reverse complement strand
TTTATGCTAAAAAAGTGCATATAGCTGCTAATTGTATTTGTTGTTTGTTGATTTTCAAATATAAAACTTATTGAAATGTTTTCAGTGTGTGTATCAGTTCTTTTTGAACGTTTTCATCTAATTTGAACAAAACCGTGATAATATTGATAACCGTGATAACTTTGGTCACTATAATCGTGATATGAAATTTTCATACCGTTACATCCCTAGTGTGTGATGGCGAATAATTGCCTGCAGCCCTTTTGAATTGAGACCTCATTCATTGAGACCTGCTTCTGCTTCGTCATGCACGGACACAAGTGCCGACCACCGTTTTAAGCCAGCTGCCAGTATTGTATTTACATGTATGTTTGTAATTCAATACCGTCTGCGAAAACAGTTTGATCCCAATCAGTCCCGCCATACAGGTGTCTGACCTTGAGCCCAGGGCCAAGATGCCAATTTATAGACCTCCAATTAGCACACAGCACATTTAATTATGAGCACATCGAACAGGCCAGAGAGCACGCAGCTCCCTGAAATATTCGCATGCTTCACTTTGAAGTCGTATGCGCTACAAACACGAATAACCGTTTTTGCATTTGATAACCTGTGAGTTTGACTTAGACTGATTTGAGAATCAGTTCAGACTGAATCATTAAAAAGAACCACTTCAAAAGAGCAAATATAGAGTCTTGCCCTAGTTTTGCTCCACTTTAAAGAAAAAAAAAATATTTATAACAGCAGTCATGCTAAATGGTGGTGCCGTAAACACTGGTACAGATTTGTATGTGTGTAAGATAATGTGTACAATATGTTTAGTCTGCTGATACTGTCTGTTGTTCGCTCTGTTAATGAGATAATGGGATTATAATGGAATACATTTCTATATTTAGACCGTTCAGGTCCATATCTCTCTCACACACACACACACACATACATACACACATACATGCACACGCTCCGTCAGTGGCTGTAATCTGCAGTCTGTGTTCAGTGCCGTCTCTGATGTCGAATTCTAATGCAATAAGTGCATTGTACCAAATTATTAATTTAAATGTAAGTACGTAGTTGTTAAGGCCTCTTAATATAAAGTGGGTCCGATAGATAGATAGCTAGATAGATAGATAGATAGATAGTTTAAAAACCTTTGCCTTTTTATGACAAGGCAAGGTTAGTTCAGGTTGTGAAATGTCATGTGGTACGACTCCCTAAAATGATTATAACATATGTAATTTAATAATTAACAACATTTGTGTAAAAACAACTTTTTCCACCTTGAAAAATGTATTAAGAACTTTTTTCTTATTGAAAATAATAATCAAGATGTGTACACTCACATGTATTCAAGCTGTAATGAAAATGTTATTACTTTTTACTTAATAATTATACCACATCACATTTTTAGAGTCATTTATATTTAAACTTCTTTTCTTTTTTTTTTTCAAAATGAATACAAAGAGTATGTTTTTAAGATCTTGGCATGTGCTTTATTAAACTAGATTTTTTTAAAGATTTGACCTTTCTTTTATCTTAATCACACTTATTTGACCCACATACTAAGGATAATAATACTATTATTTGTAACAAATTTTAATTAAAATGCCATTTATTTCAACAAAGAAGTCTTTTATGAATGTGTCTGTAAAGTTGAAGCGTGTAATATTCGCACCACTGGGGTCGCCAAAGCATATAAATGATAACTATTTTTAAAAAGGTTTCCCGAACTGAAATGAACACTCTCCATTAGCAGATGGGACACTTTGAATTGTGCTTTCAGGCTTCCAGCTGTGAAAATACGTCCCATGTTTGAACTTCCAATAGTTTCAGACATTATATAAAGGATTTACGGACTGTAAAGGAAATGAAAGGGTGATAGAGAAGAATTGAGAGTGAGACAGTTGAGCAGATGGGGTGTTGTCAGATGAAGGACCTGCCATCCAGATGCTCACACACACACACACACACACAGGTGAACCGCGGGCCGGGATGTGCTGACCTGTAGAAGTTTGATGGTGGTCCAACTCCTGGTCATTATGATTGCTCCTGATGTTTGATATACTCCACCTTCTGCACCTGCTGTCTCCCTGCAAACGACACACACACATACACACACACACACACACACACACACACACACGCACAGCTCGACATGCATGCTGATACCCGAGTCAAACCCCTCTAGTACTGGATGACAGCCCATAACACAGCATCCTCTTCCTGTGTGTGTGTCATTTGGAGCTGTATGGACGGCCCGACTCCATTCGCATTATCATCAGTCGCTTGTCCCCAGCTCCACCCGGTTTCCATAGCAACAGGAAGGCAATAAAAAAAACAGGGTTTGTGTTGGCAGGATTTTGGCAATCCTGTCACACTATTGCCTCAGATTTCCACTCAAGCTGCTTTCAGCAGCAAAAGTGTGTGGAGCTGCGAGTTTAAGTGCACAGTGTTTAGTGTCATTTGAGGAGCAGTTTTCCTCTTAAGCACTTCAGTCCATAAACATTTGCGAGGAAACATGGCTGCTTTGTTTCAGCACTTTGTAAGAGGATGGGAGTAATGCGCACATGCATACTTTAAGATGGGCTGAGTTTGTGTGATGGAAAGGCTGGAAAACAATCACAGCATCAGAATGAACAAGATATAGACTAGCAATCGGGCTAAAACTTTATTTTAATGACCAGTTCTCACTATTAACTAGCTGCTTATTAACATGCATTTTACTAGCATATTGGCTGTTTATTAGTACTTATAAAGCACATATTAATGCCTTATTCTGCATGAACATATTTTAGATCCCTTAATCCTACCAATACCTAAACTTAACTACTATCTTACTAACTAATAAGCAGCAAATTAGCAGTTTATTGAGTGAAAACTCTAAATTAATATTGAAAATGTGTTCCCTATTCTAAAGTGTTACCGTAATTGGTTTGACGGATATTTTCTGCCAATACTTTTCCATCGTTGTCCATTCTTAATTATCAGGTTTATCGTTTAAGTTGGCAAGTCTTTAAAATTAACACTCAACACCTTACACATTAACAGTAAATCACAATTTTCGTAATACACCGTATTATATTGATTTGACTTTTGATTATTCAATACAATATTAGTTTTGTGAAGGTGGCCATCCACGTTCTGATGGTAGTGGCGAATGATTTCGATTTTTATCAGAAGCATAAACTTTAAGTTGCACGACTAAGCATTTTTCATCTATTATCTAGTATTGTTTCATAAACTTGAGTGTGTGCATCATTAAAGTTTATATGAAATAGATTTTGCAATTTATGTATTTTTTTATGTAATATGACACATCTGAATCAAAAGTAATAATAATGTAGGACGTGGCTTGATGTTATTCATTGCAATTTTTTTACTGCCTGCATGGCCTTAATTTCATCAGGAGAACATTTTATAAAGTTTCAGAGGAGGAGAAATTGTAAACTTTTTTGTTCTTCAAAACATTACGCATTGATGAAATGTGCAGAATAAGACGAGGGGACATTTATCAAGAAAAGAAATAAGGTCCGTTTTGATTTCTTGTAATTTTGAAGATTTGCCAGCAAAGAAAAAGTCAGTAAAACTGTTCAGAGCCCAGTGTTAATTTTCTGATTTGAGCTTGTCACTAACACAGATTTAGACAGATTTGTGAACAATATTTGAGAGAAATAGGCCTTTTGTGTACATAGAAAAAGTCTTAGATCTTTGAGTTCAGCTCATGAAAAATGGGGGCAAAAACAAAAGTGTTGCGTTTATAATTTTGTTCAGTGTATATATATATCAGTAAGTGCTCTGGTGGGCTTGTCGTTTTAAATTGAAGTAATGTAGTTTTTTTGGAGCGAGTTAAAACTGTTTCTGATAAAACAAGGCTGTTATTATTGTGTTTTTATGGCTTGTGTATGTGTGTGCGTCTCCTCGTTAGCGCAGAGAGACGACATCTCTCCAGCTCGCTGCTTCATTAGCAAGTGTGACATTTATCACATCGGCGCCTGGCGTTTCAAGAGTTACCATGGAAACTTCTATAGCACCCACCTCCCCTTCACACTTTTAACAAGTGGAGTGATTAACAGAACAGTTTTGTACATCTCACACATGCGCTCGCTCACACGCGCCGATGCCTGTCATTCTTCGCAGTTAAGCTGGCATGGTTTTTTTTTCGCCTGTGTGTTTTTGACTGGTTGGAAATATCTCCGCTCAGACCTTGAAAAATTATTCTCTTTTTATTTTGTAGGTTTTCTTTGTTGTCAACTGACTTTGTATGCGATGCTTACAAAAAAGAGTTTGTCCTAGGTGATTTTTTTTCTAAATATAGTCAGAGTTTGACATCTCCCTGACAGTTGACGAAAGTGATGACAGGAAACATCTTCCTGGAGTCACACTTGCCTGTCTGACCTTGATGTGTGAGATTTGTGTGTGTGTGGTTAAGTCTACCTATCTTGGTCAGGAGGACATATGAAAGGACAAATGCTCATCATTGGCTGTTTCAAATCCTAGTGAGCTGCCTACTTACACAGCATTTTTGGAATTCATAAGCGAGTTTGAAGATTGACCGGTTTGAAAGCAGTTTGAACATACTGATGATGCCCAATAATGCAAAAAATACATACAAGTTAAAAGTATGAACATGGCTACAACACCCATAAATGTGTACCATTTGAATGTTCACAACGATGGATAAAAATGTGTACAGTTTTAATGTTTATATGGGCCTACAACATCTGAAAATGCATATGGTTTAAATGTTAATGCCTACATGCCTACAATTTCAGTCTGAGATGTCTAAATAAATAATGTGTACGAATTTGCATTTTACGCCTAACATGTGCACTGTTTGAATGTTGGTACGTGCCTATGTTGCCCCAAAATGCATAGGGTTTAAACGTTCATATGTGCCTATTAGGGCTGTCAAAATGACTGAAAAACTAAATTCGAATTTTCTACTTAAATATTATCAAAATTCGAATTATATTCGAATTTAAAAGGCATAATTTCATCGAGCAAAATATTGTGCACGTTTCTTCAAAGCGTAATAAAATAACACGACTATCTTTGAAAAAAAGTGCATAATGTTTAAAATAATGTTTATAATCCATATATAATTAATAAAGTTGCTTAAACAATTAGAAAAAAAAACAGCACCATGCATGTATGTATAGTTTAATACAAAGGACCGAAAACCAATCACAAAGATTAGGCTACTTTCTTCATTTAAAAACGTGATACAGTGGGATGGGGAAAAACCGCCATAACGTCTTCAGACATGTTTTTTAAAAGTTGAACG
>NW_015640446.1:77588-79596 GCF_001515625.1 Sinocyclocheilus rhinocerous | reverse complement strand
GAATGTGGATTTTTTTTTTTTTAATTCGACGAATATTCGAAATTCGAATTTTTTTTGACAGCCCTAGTGCCTATGATGCCAAAACAAAAAAAAAATTAGATTTTTAATGTTTGAATAGACTACAATGGCTAAGAAAATGTGTACAGCTTGGACATATTTATGGACCTACCAACATTGGCCAAAAATGCATACGATTTAAACGTTAATACGTGCCTACGATGCCCTAAAAAATGTGTACGATTTGAAAGTTTGTGTTGGATTAAAATATTCGCACAGACTACAATGCCTAAAAAATGTGTACGGTTTGAACCTTTGTACAGGCCTATGTCGCCAAAAACGCACATGGTTAAACGTTCTTATGTGCATATGATGCCCCAAAAATGAGTTTGGTGTGAATGTTCGAACAGATTATGATGCCCAAAAATGCATACGTTCATATGGGCCTACGACACTCAAAACATGTAGTTTGAGCATTCAGATGTATCTGTGAACCTCAAAGAGGATTTATTATGAATATTTGAATGGGCCCAAAAATAGGTGAGATTTAAACTTTTGTACTTGCTTATGATGACCAAAAAATGTACGATTTGATCATTTGTATGTACTTGCTATGGCAGCTCACTAGGTTTTGAGACAAATCCATTATGTCCTAAAACCAAATTGCAGAACGAACTGCAGAAACATTTATGTCTTAGTCATAAATATATGATTCTATCATAAATTTGACAGCGAATGGGACATTCGGCATACGGGGGTCACTGAACGGATGGTTTTCCCATCATAAACATGACTGACAAGCCCTGAATTATGACACGATGAAAGAAAGACAGAGAAATAAAGCAGTAGATGAACCATGGAGAAACAGAGATAAATCTTCCCTATTAAGTGTGGATGGATTGAGTATTGTTCAGCGCTTGGAGCAGAACGCCTTGTTTTTATGACCAATGAGATTAATTAGGATCATAAAGCTTAACTGATGAATGGAATTAAAGCATCACCTGTCGCCAGTGAGAGAGAGATACGGCAGAACAGCTGTCAGACAGGCGGCGTTAACTTCTAGTGATGATTGGAAAAATGAATAAAAATCATTTTTTCTCACTCTCTCCTGCACATACACACACTTGTCAGCTGTGCTCTTTTTTTTAAACCGAGGAAATTACAGGTTTACAACTTCCCCCCCCCCAGCTGCCTGTCAGCTTAATGTGTGTGGAATGGCTGGAAGAGGGATTTAGTATCAAAATTAGTTTAATTTTCACAGTGTACTTGCATTTTTTTCTCTCTTTTCGCTCCTTATTAGGCCAAAGGTGTTTTTTTTAATACACACTGTACTTTTATATAACTGTATATTTGTTACTGTAGACATGCAGGTCCACATACTTGAAGTATTTTAACCATTGAATTAGGGGTATTATATACATAATTTTGTGTAAAATTAAAAATCTGTAAAAATATATGCAAAAATGTAATTGTGAAAAAAAAAAATATATATAAATTTCAAATATTTACAACACATTTTATATACATATATACTAGGGCTGAACGATTAATTGCATTTGCGATAATATCGTGATATGAAAAAACAAGATTTTTCAATCGCAGAGACTACGATTACACTCGGTCACGTGACACGCCAGAGTAAAGAGGTGTGTTCCACTTGAAGATCGATCAGTGTAGCCTTTGACTATATATATATATATATATATATATATATATAAAACATCATAAGTGCTTTGAATTTTTGTAACCTTTTATGGAGGCTGCTCAGGCGTGAAAAAACAGTCTAGCTCAGTCTAGCCATTACTATGTCCCCAGTCATAATTTGTTATATTGCATTTATGTTTATATAACCATCCTGCACTATCTTTAGAAGCACAAATGATTGTCTTGCTGGCTTTCAATGTTATTGTGCTTGTTTGTAAGTACATCAGTGAGTGATTGTGTGTGTGTGTGATGTATATACATTTCAATTTCAGCAGGCAACTATTTTTACAGCTACATTATTGTTCCA
>NW_015640446.1:60906-77576 GCF_001515625.1 Sinocyclocheilus rhinocerous | reverse complement strand
TGTGTGTGTGTGTGTGTGTGTGTGTGAAAGCCTGCGGACTATCAGAGTTCCTTACATCAGCAATCCCCCCCACACACACACCTTAAGAGCAGCCCAGGCTGATAGAAGGTCTAGTTAAGCCATTAAGGCAGACAATTGACTCAAATTGAGAGGGAAGTGGATAGAAAGAAAGAGAAGAGAGAGAGAGAGAAAGGATGCTATGGCAGGAGTGGAACCACTTGACAACTTAATCTGAGCCTCAGGACTTACATTCAGACAGACAAACACACACACACACACAAACAAACACTTTTATTTTCACCTTGTGTCTAGTTCTTTCTCTTTCTACCTTGTCAACAGAGAAGAGTGAAAGAAAGATGGTCCAAATAAAGGACAATGTATTTAATCTGTCAACGGCTCCTCTCCTTATGCCTTTGCAGGGAATTGTAAGGAATTTAATGATTATGATTCCACGTAATGAGTCTGGTTCCTTAAGGATTCCGTTTAGCACCACATAATCCTACTGTGACTGTATTATACCATTTAGTCTACTTTTATTTTGTGTATATATATATTATAAACAAGATCAGTGAGTGAGAGCGTTCAGGAGTCATTTTGGTCATTTCATTAAAAATAAGCAGCTTATAATGATCATGTTTTTGTTATTTTGTGCAATATCAAGTCGTTCAGATGTTTGGAATCGGTAAGACTTCTTAATGTTTTTGAAAGCCAGCAATACTGTATTTATTTGATCAAATTAGAGTCAAAGCATTAATATTTTGAAATATTATTACAGTTTAACATAACTCTTTCTATTTTATTTATTTGAATATATAATGTATTCCTGAAATGGCAAAGCTGAATTTTCAGCAGTCATTACTCCAGTCTTCAGTGTCACATGATTCTTCAGAAATCATTCTAATACACTGATTTGGTGCTCAATAAACATTTATTATTATTATCAATGTTGAAAATTAAAAAAAAAAAAAAAAGCAGTGATTTAAAAAAATATATATAAATTTTTGTCATGATTCTTTGAAATATAGTTTAAAATAACTGCATTTATTTGAAACAGAAGTGATTTAGTGTTTACTGTCACTTTTGATTAATTTAATGCATCCTTGCTGAATAAAAGTATTCAGTTCTTGAAAAAAAAGTGTTCACTCTACATCTGAAAAAGAAGGCAAATGTTCAGAAACCATTAGTGGTTCCCAACCCCAGGCCAGTGTGTGCGAGTGTCTTCCAGCACACTGTTACAGGCTTCCTGTGACTTGTGCCTTTGTATTCCTGCAGTCGGGCCTTGTCGAACCAAACAATTACTAATTGTGACAGACACAAGCGCACACATGCACGCACAACACCCTGACACTCGCAGTCCCATCCCTCTCTCTGTATCAGAGTCCGTTTCTGGCTCTTGTGCCTGTGTCATGCTCGCTTTTTTCGCCATTATTTCTTTTTGATCGGCGGCGAGGGGCACCCTTATCACCGCGGTAACTGCCGGGGGATTTATTGGGGTGGGGGTAGCTGAGCAGCGGTTGCCGTGGGGACCTGAAAGGACGGCTTTCCCGTGGCGCATGCAGAAATGTCCTTTAAATCGCTCAAAGACTTGGGCGTCTCCGCGGAGAGAATAGGATCCTTCTGCAAGAGATGGGTGAATCGAGTCCAGAGGTCTGTGTCTCTTCTCTTTACCTCCGACCTTTTCTTTTTATCGGTTGCTGCTCTTTTAACTCTAGGCCTTGTTTTTTTTTTTTTTTGAATAGAATAGAATGACAAATCACTTCATCGGTTTAAAGAGAAATTAGGCTTTGTGAATGACTAAGTGAGTTAGTTCTTTATGGCTTTTATTCCACTTCTAATCTGTGATTGTGTAGTGCATCATGTTTATATGTGTGTGTGTATACACACACTCGCACACGCACACACACACACACACACACACACACACACACACACAAAATACTGTCCATAGGAAACCATTTCTGAATAATCTATGTACAGGCCTCATGATGGATTCAGTTTATTTGTGTGCTGAGTAATTGTTATAGTCACCATATTCTACACTTTTGTAACTTGACAGCATGGGCAGCATTTTGTCCAAGCAATAATAAAAGGACATATTTTCATTTATAATTGGTCTTAAATCTCATTTTAAATCTCAAAGTGAGAAAATCGTATCGTGAATCATATTGCATCTTGCGTTAAGTGAATCGTTACATCCATAATAATGGTAGGTTTATACATTGTTTCTTAAAGGGGTCCTATTATGCTTTTTCACTTTTTCAACTTTAGTTAGTCTGTAATGTTGCTGTTTGAGCATAAAAAATATCTGCAAAGTTACAAAGTTCAAAGTCCAATTCAGGAGAGAGGTGTTGTAATAATGTAAAATATGTGAAAAATAATGTGTTTTTCGAACAACCTAGTATGAGAGCCTGTTCTAGTACACCCCCAAAACAAGATCAAGACTTTGTAAAAGAGCATAATAGGACCCCTTTAAACTAAAATTTGTCAATTGCCACCCTCTTTCTGAGATTACTTTTGTTGCTTCAGTTGACCAGTGACTGTTTTTTGAACTTTACATATTTAATTTACTTTTATTTATGAATTAAATTATCAATTTTAAATGTCTTTTGTCAGTTTGAAAAGGGATTAACATTTTATATTTTAAGTATTTCATTCATATTTATTTATTTGTTTAAACTTTTTGATTTTCATAACATACTATATATGTGTGTATATATATATATATATACAGTGGGTACGTCTGTGTTTTTCAATCAATATGGGGTGCTCTGTGTACATTAATGAGGAAAAAAAATTAACTTAAATGATTTTAGCAAATGGCTGCAATATAACAAAGAGTGAAAAATTGAAGGGGGTCTGAATACTTTCCGTACCCACTGTATAGTGTATATATAGTACTGAGAAAAGAAATAATTTCTCCTTTGTGCAGGGAATAGTACTTAATTCATTTCAAAATGCACGTTTCGAAGGGAAGAAATTTGAACGGTTATCTTGAAACAGGCGGAGGAGGCTTACTCACAGAATGCTTAGTGCGATAATTAGTCTCATGAGGAAATGATTATGCTTCTTCACTGAGGATAGAAGTATTTATTTATTTATTTTATTTATTTTCATATCAGTTGAAGGGCAACAGGCAGGTTGGCCATCGATCAGCAAAACCAAAATAAAATAAAATTGAGTAGACACTCAGTGATTTTTGAGTTTGTTTAGGCTTGTTCACTTATTTTGTTATTGTAAGCTGGTTAAAAATGAAATGTGAGTGTGGGGGTCGATAACTCTCTCTCTCTCGGCGTGCTTTCATCTGGAACTGAAACAAGCGCCTGAAATTCCTCATGAACTCGTTGAACCAGCAGCATGGGCGTCTAGGGGTCACACGGATCTGTCTCGCATCCTGACTCAGCTCAGCCATTTTTATCATGTCATGATTTGTTTCATTCTGGTGTGAGTCACTCACAATTCTACGTTCAATTCATGTTGAAGCTAGCATTTGTGAAACTGTTTTCAGTAAACTGCTTACAGTGGAAGTCTATGGGGCAAATGTAATGGATGGTGTTAAAGCGAAAATGTTAAGCTTTTATTTGTGTTAAAGCACTTTATTGATTTTCATTCATGCATTTCAGGTTTTTACATGAATCAAGTTGTTTCAAGAATAGCAAGTACAATTTTTGATGTTAAACTCTTCTATAACAGGTAGTGGTCGACCGATATATCGGCCGATATTTGGCATTTTTCAAGTATCGTCATCGGCCGATAAGTTTTTCTGCCTGGCCGATGTGTTCGAGGCGGGACTTTTATTTTGACGGTGCTAACTGCATCACCTTTCTGTAAAATGCCATCTAAATCGAAAGTTTGTAGCTCATTTCGTTCATTATGGACTGCTAGGAACATTAAGGAATTACAAGTACACTGACGGCCTCTGGAGTACACGCTGTACCTTGCATCAATTTGACTGTGGGTTGCGTCATCGGCCGATAAGTTTTTCTGCCTGGCCGATGTGTTCGAGGCGGGACTTTTATTTTGACGGTGCTGAGAACGGCAGAGCACAGAGCACACAGTGCTCACATTCTCCCTCTTCATTGTTTGTTGTTGTCGTTTAACAGTTCTGCCTAATACAGATAGAAGTCTGTCTAATAATCAGATAGAACTGTTGAACAAATGAATTAAAAGGTATACAAAAAGTATTATAACGATTGCTTTTATATTATTAGTAACAGAAAGGCAGAAATAATACTTTCTTGTTTGCCGTCAGCATTCGGCAAATACGCATATCATTTAAACAAACCTTTAAATGACTAATGAACATTTAATTTCACAAACCTTGCAGACTTAGTCGAATCCAGCTGTGAGATCTTGTGAAGTGTGCATTTGTATATTGCCTGATCGCGTGTGCTCTGCCTGACAGTCGATCCGTGCGAATTGAATCCGGACAGGAGGAGAGTTCAGCTTCACTGGAGACGCGCAATCAACTTTAAACTCGTTATTTCAAACTATTCTGATTTATGCATTTGCGCACTATCATATTCATGTCATTTTTACTGCGTGCTGCATGTAAAATGAGTGTTACCTTGGCTTTAGTTGAAAAAATATGATTCCCAATGCACACAAACTTCCCAGATTACAGAGTGCCCTGTTGGTTACAGTGTTTACTTTCTTTTTGTTTATATATTTTAAAATATTTATTTATTTGTAAAAAATACTGTAATAGAATTATAGAATCAGGATGTTGTCATCTAAAGTATAAGTGTGTTTATTTTATACATATTTTATTTATTTTTAATATAATTCATTTTCAAATTATTTCAAGTTTCTCAAACATTAATTAAAATAAATAAAAATTATAATTAAAATAAAAAATATACTTATATATATCGGCTTTATATCGGCCATCGGCCACCCTGCTCTCTAAGATATCGGCATCGGCATCGGCTGTCAAAAAACCAATATCGGTCGACCACTAATAACGGCAAATTCAGCTTTACATGGTCATGGCATGAGTTGACAAATTGTGTGTTGCACAGACAAGTTTAGTATGCAATTTTATCACAATAATGTCATGGTAAAACAATTAATATTGTAAGTAAGTCTTACGGTGATATTTTCATCATAATCATGATGTGTATTTTTAGCATTTGCTCCACTTGCCCCATAGACTCCCATTTTAAATTTGCTGTAAACGTGCATTTTCTTTGCAAATGAAAGTTTCTGAGCAAATGAAAGTTATTTTATATGGTAATAGAGCTTACTGAATCTGGAACAGAGTCTGAATTGTACCTGCTCAGGACTATAAACACAACATCAACACACACACACAAGACACAGCACACGCTGAGTGTAATAACACTGTCGTGATTTTAATCAGGGTTTGTGTCTCTGTGTCTTCCTGCTTTAATGAGGAGCAGTTGTCGATCTGTCCAGCCCGAATTTGCTCTCGCAGTGAGCTTGGAGACCAACCTCTCTCACTCCCCATCTTCCTTTACATCTTCCAGTGTTCTCAGACAACGATATACACTGTTGACTCTTCCTAACGCTCACTTTCTGTCTCTCTGCAGTAACGGTACAGCTGGGAAGATGAACGGCGCCCTGGAACACTCGGACCAGCCTGATCCGGACGCCATTAAGATGTTTGTGGGTCAGATCCCTCGCTCCTGGTCCGAGAAAGAGTTAAAGGAGCTTTTTGAGCCGTACGGAGCCGTCTACCAGATCAACATACTGCGAGATCGTAGTCAGAACCCACCACAGAGCAAAGGTAGTGTGCGTTTCCTGTCTTTTGACATCACACACGCCATCGCAGCAGCAGGGTGTTGTGCTGCGTCGTTTAAACCTGCTTACATGTGTAATGTGTTAGCTTGAGCCTCTGACTTCCTGTTGTGCTTCTTCT
The DNA here is from genome assembly GCF_001515625.1 of Sinocyclocheilus rhinocerous. NCBI lineage: Eukaryota > Metazoa > Chordata > Actinopteri > Cypriniformes > Cyprinidae > Sinocyclocheilus > Sinocyclocheilus rhinocerous. Next base: position 71,698 of record NW_015640446.1, on the reverse strand, counting down.
TTTCCTGTCTGCCTGTTTCTGTCTTGCATCCTCCATCCATATCTTTCTTTTTCTCCATTTCTCAAAAGCTATGTTCAGAAACCTATTTAGGCATTGCTAGAATGCATCGCAACGGGCTCATTTAAAACTATCGCTAAAGATGGCGGACAGAATATGAAAAAAAAATGCTTGTAAATATTCCATTTAGTACATATTTTAAATAAAAACCGACAGTTTGACCCAGTATTTGCGATGTTTATATCTTTATAGTATCGCAATACTAGCTTAGCAACATGCTAACATCAAACTAAATTGGAGTCTTCCAAGCTGTTTGCGTGCTTCGTTGCTGCCTTTATGTCCTTCTGAAAGTTTCTACCTATAAACTCTAATTATTTTAATTGGATGCGTTGGTCAGTTCCATATTTGTTTCTCGGTTTATCATGTACGAACAAACTTTTTTCAAACTGCAGTACAACACAATTAAGCACAAAAGATTCACACAGCACATTTTTGAGTTTAAATACATGAAACATAAGGCAGTGGAACAGGGTTGCCAGGTTTTCACAAGAAAACCCGACCAATTGCTACTCAAAACTAGCCCAAACGCATTTTGGGGGGGGTCCCCCGTTAAAAAACGCGTTCCGGGGAGTAAAATACACTTTTTTTTTGGTGGGGTTTCCTGATAAAATTCACATTCCAGGGGTTAAATATCACGTTATTGGGGCCATTTCAACCTGCGGCAAGAGTGTTAAAGTAGCCCAAATCCACGGTAAAACCACGGACTTGGCAACATTGCAGTGGAATGAAAAAAAGCTAGGTCTTGAGAGTCGTTTGCGCAATAAGCTGCAACAGGACAGCATAACAATCAAAGATTAACATGATTAGCATGTTAACAGAAAAACAATGGAAAGGCAGTAGAATTCAAAAACCTTCTTTGTTAATGGCCTCTATGTGTGTAATTAATAGTGTATTGTATTGCAAATGTGCTGCTACAGAGAATGATGGGTAATGTAGCTTGGTCGCACTATCCTGAAACCAGCTAAAGTATGTGCTTTATTCATTAAACAGTTCATTAAATAATCGTGATATGAAATTTTCATACCGTTACATCCCTAAAATGCATGCAAATTGTCAACAATAACAATTGAAATGGTGCTTCCACCTCTAATTTACACACCCTCAACTCAGAAAGTCTGAACTTAAGAGTTTCAGACTCATAATTACGGCATTGTGGTGGCATTCATGTCCGCTCATCTCATAAATATCATCCTTTCAACACGACTTGAATGCAGTAATGTTCCAAATCAGTCATTTATGTGGTTTAGTTTTGGTTCCGATGCCGCCTATGTAGGCGGTAGACAGCGAGGTAGCTCATGGGTTTCAGAATAGCTCTAAAGTGTAGGCATTAACCTCGGTTCTGCAGAGTTGTTAACACTCAGACAGGAAGATGGCATGTACACGTTCACAGTGCCGCCCATCCTCTCACTCTTATGGAGGAAGAGTCAGGGCTGAGTGGGAGAGCATTACTCCTAAGTCCTATACTCTCTCTCTTTCGCGCACACACAGGCATTGCGACGGGTATCTCCGGCAGAGCTGAGGTGTGTGATTGGCTTTCAGACGGGGTGATGAGTGCTCCTGTAGTTCATTTAGCAGCAGTTAGAGTGCCTCTCTCAGGTCCTGCTTCATCAAGGCCTCTGACACAGCCGTGGGGCCGTAATGGCCGCCGCTAGCCTTCAGCTTCACTCTAACCCATTTTCATTTAGGAAAAGGTCATCTGCGCGCATCTTCGGCGATTAAATTAGACGATATTGAAAGATTTCTCCACCAACAAAGTCGCAAGGTGAGCGTTAACTTCCCTGTCTTTCCCTGTGGCGTCCGCCAATTAGAACTGATTTTCTCTAAAAAAAAAAGTATTTAGTTTTCCTTTTTTTTTCCTCCCATAAGGACAGTTTTCCACCTTTTAAAATTACAAATTAATGGGCAGATTATATTAAGAAAAGTGTGCCAGTTAACAGGACTCAACTTGAAGTGTCCTAAAGCAACATATACACACAGTATTAGATAACCTGAGATCTTACTCAAGTTCGCACACACTTTAATTTTCGTGACTTTACGCTGACGCAACCAACTAGTTTAATACATAACCTGCTCACAAGCAAACATGACACATTGGAGTCTTTATTTAGTTTTCAAGAGTTTTACACTTATTTATGGGAACTAACTTCAACAACTGAATTTTATTTATTTGTTTAAATATTTAACAAATAAAATTCATTGCATGTATCATTTCACACATTATGTGTAATATTGAAATAAAGGAAGCAAATAAAAATGTAATAATTAAATAATATATATATAGAACGCATATTTATGACATTTTCTAGAGGGACGTCTATCACCGTTGCACCCGCGTCTCGCAGAGAGCGGCATGTTTAGAAAGCCATGTAAAATTAATGTAAGTTCAACTTTTAAAAAACATGTCTGAAGACGTTATGGCGGTGTTTCCCCATCCCACTGTATCTCATGTTTTTAAATGAAGAAAGTAGCCTACTCTATGTGATTGGTTTTCGGTCCTTTGTATTAAACTATACATACATGCATGGTGCTGTTTTTTTAATTACTAATAGCAACTTTATTAATTATATATGGCTTATAAACATTATTTTAAACATTATGCACTTTTTTTCCAAAGATAGTCGTGTTGTTTTATTACGCTTTGAAGAAACGTGCATAATATTTTGCTCGATGCGCCCTCTTGTGGCCTCAGGAGAGAAAAAAAAAGCTTGTTTCCCCCTAACTGAAATTATGCCTTTTAAATTCTAATATAATTCGAATTTTGATAATATTTAAGTAGAAAATTTGAATTGAGTTTTTCAGTCATTTTGACAGCCCTAGTGTGTGTGTGTGTGTGTGCGCGCGTGAGAATGGAGGCATAGAATATAAATGCACCCAGAGGTGAAGAGCAGGAATTGTTTATCAGAGCCGGGCTGCAATTTAGAACGGTCTGCACACACGCACACACATAGAAACAGACTGTCCCTTGTTGATTGAGTGATGCGAGAGCGGTCCAGGGCTAAATGGCCCTGAGCAGCTGGGGTTCTTTAGTAAAGATGTATTCCTGTCTGCCTTTGAAGTCCGTCACACACACACATACGCACGCCTACACGCACATAAGATGAATGGATGTGTTTGTGTCTGCATCCTTTTCAGTCCCTGGACACGTAGAACAGAATGATACAAGTGTGTGTGTGTCCTCTAAGGCCAAATGCAGATGCGCTATGCTAATGTATTGAAATGTATTCTAACAGATATGTGTGTGTTCATGGGATTAAGTCCATAACTTTAGGGCTTTGGATGGTCTGTCTCGTTTAACAGATCAAAAACCGAATCTGGGAATAATTGGCATTCAAGTCGTTTTCATTTACAGTCAACACGAAAACGGGATTCGCAACCTGTTATACTTCCATAATGCGACACATTTCCGAGTGAAACGAGATGTAAAATGCTATCCTTCGGGAATTGATTGGATTGTGAAAAGCGGCAGTTTCGGGCCTGAATTCGCAGTCAGTTGTGAAAGACTACTTTCTTTCCAGAAAGAAAAAAAAATCGCGGTCACCTGTTGATTTAAACTGAAAAGGAAAAAAGTAGTATCATAGTAGGGGTGGAACATTTTTCACAAATATTCACAGTGGCTCCAAAAAACTATTTGGACACTTGAGCCATCGTTAAAAATGCAGAAATGTAAATATACTTTACTATTAAATTTAGGGATGTTCATTTCGGTTATTTTTCCTAACCGACAACCGACGCTCGTTAACCGACAAGATTATTTTAATTTAGAATTGAATTAAATTAGAAAGGATAAGTGTCTGTGACCCATTAAAAATACTAACATTTGTTTCCCGGGGATTAATTTTACATGCGCAAAAAGCAGCAAACAACAGAGGATTCACATGGTCATCATATCACATCATGCACCTGCAGCGTTTCAGCGAGCGGAGAAAAACATAATAAAGCTAGGCAAACCTTTTACAATTCCGATTACCTTTATGACTAAAAGGAGTAGTTGCTTCCACTGTTAGAAAGAAAAAATTCAAGTGATTGATTGCGCCGGCGCCGCATGTGCGCACACAGTTAAGCTCGTCGGTATTAGGCCTATTTCTGAATGAAATAATAAAATGCGACTTATACGCGACTTATGCTTTTTTTGTCTCTAAAAAACAAAAAAAAATTATACGCGTAGCCTATTTTAACCATGCAGCAAATCTTTTTAAATATTTTGATAAATTACTGGGAAAAAAAAAATTAATAAATTACTTTTTAAACCATTTAACTGGTTGTATTAATCGGTCAAAATTCTATACGGTCGGTTAACGGTTAACCGGTTAAAATTAACATCCCTAATTAAATTACATTAAATTAAATATAGTTCGAATTATATAACAAAGTATCAAAACAAGTAGCTTTTTTCCCCGTATCGAAAAGAAAAGAAATTGAATAGAAATATTTATTTGTAAAGAACAATAGTAAGAATTGTATTAGTAATAATGATACAACAATCGTGGTACTGAAGTGGGATTCATTTTAAAGAAATATAGCACAGCTACACTTTTTAATCAATTATTTTTCAAAAAATGAAAAGTGTTCATTATCAAACGTAAAAACATCTTTCTGTTACTGTTAGATGTGCAAATAGCCGAGCATGAGCCCTTTGTAAGCCTGTATGATATTATGGAATCCGTCCGTCAGCGAGTCTGAGCACGAGTACGAACGGTCACGGAGCTCTTGAGGCGGTTGTACGCCTCGTGGTTTTATCCTGTCTTATCTGTCTCAGGTGAGGCATGGGCTTTCAGACCGTACGTCAGCAGTCCTGCCACGTACGGATGTGGAAAACACTTTGAGGACGGCTGTTCTGACCTCCCTGCCTGGGATTGTCAAAAGTTTCCAGTGTCGCAACACGATTAAACACGAACCGCTGTCAACAGCCAAGGAATGAGTTGCTGGCAGAGTCGAGAAAGCCTACGTTTCCTTCACTTTTGCTGACAACACAAGAATTAACAGGATCTTATTGGCTGACTGTTTATTATTAGCGTATTAGCGTTGTTTCAAAGGCAGCATTTTAATGGTTTTGCACATCTCTATTTTCTAGAAGGAACAGGAAAAGGAGAATGATATGCAAAATCAATGAGCCACAATGTGAAGTGCCTCTTCACATTAAACATGGAAAATCAGCAACAGTAATATGACAAGTGACACCACTCTTCAATTAGCAAAAAAAAAAAAATGTTAATCAATCCTTTAGCACAGACGTTTTCATATTTGTTGATGCCAAATTAACTTTTTGATGCCAAAATGGACCAACAAATAAAATAATTCACTTGTTAGGGACCCCCTTGCTAAAATTTGAAAGCACCTCAGGAAAAAATACAACACAACTGCACATTTTTTTAAAAATTATGTATATTGATATGGAGATGAACAAAGGGGGAAAAATATATTTTTATATTATTCTTATTTTTATTATTATTATCATTTGCATTTTATTACTTACTACTACTAATATATAATATATATATTGTATATATATATATATATCTGTGCTGCGATTATGATAAATTATTATTTTTATTTTACTAATAAATTATTATTATTTGAATAATATTTTATATATAACTTTTAATGCGTACAAACAGTACGGTTTCATTCATATTATTATTATTATTATTATTATTATGAATAATAACAATGCAACATAGTAAATTAGCACACTGATTGGTCAGCTAATATGAGTTCATAAGTGTGTGTATATAGCTTTTTACAACAGGTTTGAACATGGCTCATCTGTCAGAACTATCAGAGTTCTTAACCTTATTCTCATCTTTACCTTCACTGGTCTTACGCAAGCGTACAGTGCCTTCCAAGTCTTGATGTAGTGGAGTGTTACTTAATACTACTGGAGTATTATGAGCTCATGTAGTATTACTGTTAGAATAGCTGTGCGGTGTTTAGGCTTATGTGGTATTAACTCAAATCTGTGTACACAAAACACTTGTGAACACTCCCCCTATATCAAACGTTTCACAATTGATTCATACAAACAGTACCATGTTTATGAAAACACATTTTTGTTTATCATTTATATAACTGTAAATGTACGCCATAAAGTCTGGTCCACACTCGAGCTCATTTTGGCCACTTAGATAGGAAGCGACAAACCAGCATTTTCATTCTCAAAACCAACCAGTCAGATTTAAGCTTACAATTTTGAGAAAGCTCTTGGTACTTTTGTGCAGACAGCCAGCAAACAATCTGGGCCTTATGTCGTTTTTCCACTGCATGGTACGGCACGCTTTTGGGGCGTTTTCCACTGTGTACAGTACCTGGTACCTGGTACTTTTTTCAGCACCACCTCAGCTGAGGTTCCAAGCGAGCCGTACCGTTACCAAAATGTGACGTGTAAACCCTGCTGATCACTGATTTGCCAGAGAGAATCGTCACTAGTGGGCGTCATTGAACTTGCGACACGTGACACTAGACCCGCTAGATTAAATCAGCATAGCCAGCGAGGATCGAACGCAACTTTTTTTGAACGAACACAACAGTTTCAAACGTGCGCACCTTTTTTTAAACAACAAAACAATGGCTGTTTCGTGGTCTGTTGAGGAAGCACAGACGTTCCTCTCGTTGATAGCAGAGGAGCGGATCCAGTGAGAGCTTGATGGGATGACGCGGAAAGAAAAAGTTTTTCAGGAGGTCACGGCAGTAGAGGCGGCGCAGCTATAACGACATGTCTATAATCCCGCCCACTCTAAAGCTGTACTATACTCCATTGAAAACGCAAACTGAGCTGAGCCGAGCTGTACCATGCAGTGGAAAAGCGCCATTAGACTACATGTCTATTTAGCAGATGCCTATGGTACTCTATTTCTGAATACAGTCCTCTGAGACCCCTGGGGTCGGTATTTTGCTTCAGGCACAATGGTGATTGATCCGAAACAGGATCTCATTAACACTTCAGTTCCTGGGTCACACTTAATTGGGATTGAACTTAAAACCTTTGTGTTAATGGCCCAGAACCATTAAGCACCCCAACAAGGACCAATGTCAATGTTGACTGATGGGAATGTTTCAGGCATGTTGGGAGTTTAAATGTGTATGATCACTTACTGGTGTCTTGTGTGTGTGTGTATGTGTGTGTGTGTGTGTACTGGTTTATATATCCTGGTGGGGACTTAAACCTGACTATACACAGACTCATGGGGACTCGTGTCACGGTGGGGACCTAAATTGTGGTCCCCACGGGTACAAAAGCTTATAAATCATACAGAATCATACAGTTTTTTGAAAATCTAAAAATGCAGAAAGTTTCCTGTGAGGGGTAGGTTTAGGGGTAGGGTTGGTGTAGGGCAATAGAATATACGGTCTGTACAGTAGAAAAACCATTACGCCTATGAGAGTCCCCACAAGGATAGCTGACCAGACATGTGTGTGTGTGTGTGTGTGTGTGTAACACTGGTAACAAGGTTGTTTTGGCCATGGACTGGATTGCACCGTTGCCAGGGACAAGTGAGTGCTTAGTTTATCCTGCCAAAATTCTCCCTGGCAGTAAAAGGGGCTTCAGTTCACTCATTTTTTTCTGGTTCCTCTTTTCTTTTCTCTCTAAAAAAAAGCATGCCAGCAGTCTCAGCTTGCTTTAGCCACACACACACACACACATACAAAGGTCCCCAGCTGATTCTTTCTGTCAGTCCTCTCTGCCTGTTTGTGTGTGTGTGTGTGCTCCTGTGCTCCAATGCCCAGTCAAGGACAGTGATGTGTGCGGATGCATACTGTACACATACTCGTTTTTATTTTTCTGATGAAGGTCAGAGCTTTTTGGCCGATCTGTTTTAGAGGCCTCAAAATGTATCATTTTGTGGTTGTCAGACTTTAGTGGAACATGTCCATTAAGTGTTACATATGTAATTTCTAAAGTCTAAAGTGAGTTTTCAGTCTGAATTGAATGTGTGGTAAAATCAGTGTTATTTGAGTAATATTTATATACTATTATAGCATTTATTAATATTTTAAATATGCTTTTATTTTTATATTTTCGGTATTTTAATTTTTGTCATTTTATGTGCTTTGTCATTTTTATTAGTTTTTTTTTTTCAGTTTTAGTGTTAGTGATTTTTAATAGTTAATTTCAGTTATTTTTCAAGGCAACTTTCTAAATTTTAAGCTTTTCATCTAATATTTAGATTTGATTTAATTTCAGATTTACTTCAATTAACGAAATTTTCATAGTTTTATTTTTCGTCTTCGTTTTAGTTAACAATAGAAACACTTTTTAGTAAAAAAAAAAAATGAAACAGTGTAATGCAAAATAATAGCAATTATAACAAAGCTTCGCATTAGGTTGTCCTCCTGGGCTGCACAGAAATACATTACGTGACCAGTGTAGTCTGATTCATAAGCACAAGACTCTTATGAGCAGGGTTTTTTTTAAGATTCACACAAACACTTTATTTATTTATTTATTGTTTGATTGTTTAACATATATATTTATATAAATATTCTCTCACATGAATAATTGTATTATTAAAATTTAAAAAAATTATAATAAGTTTATAAATATATACATTTTAAATAAATAAATGTAACTTCAAATCAAATATGTTCTCTTTCAACAAGTACAAATGATTTGATGCTGGAGTTTTTACCTTAATCATGCTTGCAACAACATGTGGGTCACTTGGTTTTTATGTCTAAGGTGGGGATGCTGGGTAGCCAGTGAAATCTCATTGGTCCACAGTCCCACTCCATATGGCTGTTTATTAAGCATCAAATATTAGCCTCTTTCCTCTCGTTCCTTATCTTCTCTGTGGTGTAGTTTGGCAGAGATCTGTATGACAGCAGTGAGATTGTTTTCTCTCTCAGCAGGTAGTGAGACGAAAAGAAAAAGATCAAATCCACTTGGATTATTGCATGCTTAAAATGCTTACCTCTCTCTTTCTCTTTCTCTCTTTCTCTCTGTCTCTGTCTGTTTTCCCAGGGTGCTGTTTTGTCACATTCTACACGCGGAAAGCTGCCCTGGAGGCCCAGAATGCACTGCACAACATAAAGACCTTAACTGGGGTGAGTGTTTGTTTATCTGCTCATGTCTGTCTCTCTCTGAACGCTAGCAAGGCAGAGAATTTCTTATTCAAATGACGACAGTTTCAAGTTTTTAAATCTGGTTTCCTTTGTTAGAGGTTGTAATTCAGGAAAATGTGTGAAGTCGGGTTGAGGAGACAGGATTATTGTGGTTTTTGTCTCAAGTCAAAGAGAGACTTTAATGAGTTTATGATTTGAGCTTTCTGACGGAGCGGCTAATGTTTGTTGTCATCAAATCAGAGCCCTTGTTCTCGAAATCCAAAACAGAAAATGTCTCGGGGGAGATTTGAGCTATACACTAACGTTCAAAAATGGGGGCTCAGTAAGAACTTTTTTTTTTTTTTTAAGAAATATTACGTTTATTCAGCAATGGCACATTAAATCAAAAATAACAGTAAAGACATTTTTAATGTTATAAAAAAAACATTTCAGATAAATGCTGTGCTTTTAAACATTGTTCATCAAAGAGACCTAAAACAGTAAAAAAAAAAAAAAAGTTTTCAACAATAATAATAATATGAAATGGTTATTGAGCGGCAAATCAGCTTATTAGAATGATTTCTTAAAGATCATGCAACACTGAAGACTGGAGTAACGACTAATAAAAATTCAACTTTGCATCACAAGAAGAAATCATATAAAAACAAACTATTAAAATAGAAAACAGTTATTACAGTAAATTGTGATAATTAAAATTTTTTACTCTATTTTTGATTAAATAAATGCACCCTTGGTAAGCATACGAATGTTCTCTCAAAAACATTTTACAGACCACAAAATTTTGAACGTTAGTGTATATCATAGCACTAATATTAAAATTCTGTCCGAGACCAATTAAGCCAATGATTTTTCATAGATTTTTGCGGCTGATAAACAATACATGCTGGATATTAAAATTTGACTCCAATAAATTTGACCAAATAAATGAAAAATAAAATAATGAAAACTAAAACGCATGGGTTTGTAATTCTACAAGTGATTTAAAGCATTGGAACATCATAATATGCAATACAACAAAATGAATTGAGATTTGAACAGTGTTATTAAATGATTAGCATTTTTTTTTTTATTAAATATCTCAAATATAGGACAGTAACCAATATAGTACCGTATATATGTAATATTTTACTACTAATTTCTCCATATCACTTGGATTTGAACCACCCGAAACATGTTTGTGTACTTGTGTACAGCAGTGTTAATTTCGTCAACGAAGACGAGGACGAAAAATATTTGTTAACGAACATTTTTTTCTGTGACTAAGACGAGACGTTGACGAGCTAAAACTAATATCTGATGATAAAAACTATGACGAAATTTATGCCGCGTCTTCGTTAACAAGTCGAGACGGGACTATAATTTATTTGAGGACTACCGGACATTCAAAATAAGTTACATCCTATAGGCTACTGTCTTGTCCTTCAAAATGTGCGTCCCTGTCATTGGATTGCAATCGGATAAGGGGCGTTTGCATATCTAGTCTCAGTATGGCAGCCGCAGTGGATGGATAGGCTAACAAAATGCGCACTAGCGATCTGAAACAATGGCCTCAGCACCCGAAGGGGTAGAGATAAGGTTACAAGATGTCACATTTTTCCCGGGAGTCACAATTCGTTGTCGATTAACTTAAAGTTAGTGAAGGCACGATAGGCGAAATCACGCTGATAGAAGTGCTCTC